>NW_026652279.1:143230313-143324843 GCF_009828535.3 Hylobates moloch
TGTAGTCCCAGCTACTCGGGAGGCTGAGGCAGAGGAATCACTTGAACCCGGGAGGTGAGGTTGCAGTGAGCTGAGATCACGCCACTGCACTCCAGCCTGGGCAACAGAGCGAGACTCCGTCTGGAAAAAAAAATAAATTTTACCAAAATTAAAAACTTTTTCTCAAAACAGCTAATAAAAATGAAAAGACAAGTCATGATTGAGAGAAGTTATTTACAAATATGCATTATAAAAAGGCTTATATGTAGAATATATAAAAAACATTTACAACTCAGTAATATCAAAACAAACAGTTAAATGAAAAAGGGTAATTATCTTGAATAGGCATGTCACAAAAAATATCTATATGGACAATAAGCACATGAAAAGTTACTCAACATCATTATTACCAAGGAAATGCAAATATAACCCTATGACTATGTCAGTGGAGGCAAAACAATTATTCAACAAAATTTGGTACTTATGAGTAATAAAAGTTTTTTTTTTAATTTTATTATTATTATACTTTAAGTTTTAGGGTACATGTGCACAACGTGCAGGTTCGTTACATATGAATACATGTGCCATATTGGTGTGCTGCACACATCAACTCGTCATTTAACATTAGGTATATCTCCTAATGCTATCCCTCCCCCCTCCCCCACCCCACAACAGTCCCCAGTGTGTGATGTTCCCCTTCCTGTGTCCATGAGTTCTCATTGTTCAGTTCCCACCTATGAGTGAGAACATGTGGTGTTTGGTTTTTTGTCCTTGTGATAGTTTGCTGAGAATGATGGTTTCCAGTTTCATCCATGTCCCTACAAAGGACATGAACTCATCCTTTTTTATGGCTGCATAGTATTCCATGGTGTATAAGTGCCACATTTTCTTAATCCAGTCTATCGTTGTTGAACATTTGGGTTGGTTCCAAGTCTTTGCTATTGTGAATAGTGCCACTATAAACATACGAGTGCATGTGTCTTTATAACAGCATGATTTATAATCCTTTGGGTATATACCCAGTAATGGGATGGCTGGGTCAAATGGTATTTCTAGTTCTAGATCCCTGAGGAATCGCCACACTGACTACCACAATGGTTGAACTAGTTTACAGTCCCACCAACAGCGTAAAAGTGTTCCTATTTCTCCACATCCTCTCCAGAACCTGTTGTTTCCTGACTTTTTAATGATGGCCATTCTAACTGGTGTGAGATGGTATCTCATTGTGGTTTTGATTTGCATTTCTCTGATGGCCAGTGATGATGAGCATTTTTTCATGTGTTTTTTGGCTGCATAAATGTCTTCTTTTGAGAAATGTCTCTTCATATCCTTTGCCCACTTTTTGATGGGGCTGTTTGTTTTTTTCTTGTAAATTTGTTTGAGTTCATTGTAGATTCTGGATATTAGCCCTTTGTCAGATGAGTAGGTTGCAAAAATTTTCTCCCATTCTATAGGTTGCCTGTTCACCCTGATGGTAGTTTCTTTTGCTGTGCAGAAGCTCTTTAGTTTAATTAGATCCCATTTGTCAATTTTGGCTGTTGTTGCCATTGCTTTTGGTGTTTTAGACATGAAGTCCTTGCCCATGCCTATGTCCTGAATGGTATTGCCTAGGTTGTCTTCTAGGGTTTTTATGGTTTTAGGTCTAACATGTAAGTCTTTAATCCATCATGAATTAATTTTTGTATAAGGTATAAGGAAGTGATCCAGGTTCAGCTTTCTACATATGGCTAGCCAGTTTTCCCAGCACCACTTATTAAATAGGAATCCTTTCCCCATTGCTTGTTTTTGTCAGGTTTGTCAAAGATCAGATGGTTGTAGATATGTGGCATTATTTCTGAGGGCTCTATTCTGCTCCATTGATCTATATCTCTGTTTTGGTACCAGTACCATGCTGTTCTGGTTACTGTAGCCTTGTAATATAGTTTGAAGTCAGGTAGCGTGATGCCTCCAGCTTTGTTCTTTTGGCTTAGGATTGACTTGGTGATGTGGGCTCTTTTTTGGTTCCATATGAACTTTAAAGTAGTTTTTTCCAATTCTGTGAAGAAAGTCATTGGTAGCTTGATGGGGATGGCATTGAATCTATAAATTACCTTGAGCAGTATGGCCATTTTCACAATATTGATTCTTCCTACCCATGAGCATGGAATGTTCTTCCATTTGTTTGTATTCTCTTTTATTTCATTGAGCAGTGGTTTGTAGTTCTCCTTGAAGAGGTCCTTCACATCCCTTGTAAGTTGGATTGCTCAGTATTTTATTCTCTTTGAAGCAATTGTGAATGGGAGTTCACTCATGATTTGGCTCTCTGCTTGTCTGTTATTTGTATATAAGAATGCTTGTGATTTTTGTACATTGATTTTGTATCCTGAGACTTTGCTGAAGTTGCTTATCAGCTTAAGGAGATTTTGGGCTGAGACAATGGGGTTTTCTAGATATACAATCATGTCGTCTGCAAACAGGGATAATTTGACTTCCTCTTTTCCTAATTGAATACCCTTTATTTCCTTCTCATGCCTAATTGCCCTGGCCAGAACTTCCAACACTATGTTGAATAGGAGTGGTGAGAGAGGGCATCCCTGTCTTGTGCCAGTTTTCAAAGGGAATGCTTCCAGTTTTTGCCCATTCAGTATGATATTGGCTGTGGGTTTGTCATAGATAGCTCTCATTATTTTGAGATACGTCCCATCAATACCTAATTTATGGAGAGTTTTTTAGCATGAAGCCTTGTTGAATTTTGTCAAAGGCCTTTTCTGCATCTATTGAGACAATCATATGGTTTTTGTCTTTGGTTCTGTTTATATGCTGGATTACATTTATTGATTTGCATATGTTGAACCAGCCTTGCATCCCAGGGATGAAGCCCACTTGATCATGGTGGATAAGCTTTTTGATGTGCTGCTGGATTCGGTTTGCCAGTACTTTACTGAGGATTTTTCATCGATGTTCATCAAGGATATTGGTCTAAAATTCTCTTTTTTGGTTGTGTCTCTGGCAGGCTTTGGTATCAGGATGATGCTGGCCTCATACAATGAGTTAGGGAGGATTCCCTCTTTTTCTATTAATTGGAATAGTTTCAGAAAGAATGGTACCAGCTCCTCCTTGTACCTCTGGTAGAATTTGGCTGTGAATCCATCTGCTCCTGGACTTTTTTTGATTTGCAAGCTATTGATTATTGCCACAATTTCAAAGCCTGTTATTGGTCTATTCAGAGATTCAACTTCTTCCTGGGGGCCAAAATTGAACATTCTTAAAGAAAAGAATTTTCAAACTGGAATTTCATATCCAGCCAAACTAAGCTTCATAAGTGAAGGAGAAATAAAATACTTTACAGACAAGCAAATGCTGAGAGATTTTGTCACCACCAGGCCTGCCCTAAAAGAGCTCCTGAAGGAACCACTAAACATGGAAAAGAACAACCGGTAACAGCCACTGCAAAAACATGCCAAAATGTAAAGACCGTCAAGGCTAGAAAGTAACTGCATCAACTAAGGAGCAAAATAACCGGCTAACATCATAATGACAAGACAAAATTCACATATAACAATAGTAACTTTAAATGTAAATGGGCTAAATGCTCCAATTAAAAGACACAGACTGGCAAATTGGATAAAGAGTCAAGACCCATCAGTGTGCTGTATTCAGGAAATCCATCTCACATGCAGAGACACACATAGACTCAAAATAAAGGGATGGAGAAAGATCTACCAAGCAAATGGAAAACAAAAAAAATGCAGGGGTTGCAATCCTAGTCTCTGATAAAACAGACTTTAAACCAACAAAGATCAAAAGAGACAAAGAAGGCCATTACATGCTGGTAAAGGAATCAATTCAACAAGAAGAGCTAACTATCCTAAATATATATGCACCCAATACAGGAGCACCCAGATTCATAAAACAAGTCCTTAGTGACCTACAAAGAAACTTAGACTCCCACATAATAATAATGGGAGACTTTAACACTCCACTGTCAACATTAGACAGATCAACGAGACAGAAAGTTAACAAGGATATCCAGGAATTGAACTCAGCTCTGCACCAAGCAGACCTAATAGACACCTACAGAACTCTCCACCCCAAATCAACAGAATATACATTCTTTTCAGCACCACACCACACCTATTCCAAAATTGACCACATAGTTGGAAGTAAAGCTCTCCTCAGCAAATGTAAAAGAACAGAAATTATAACAAATTGCCTCTCAGACCACAGTGCAATCAAACTAGAACTCAGGATTAAGAAACTCACTCAAAACCGCTCAACTACATGGAAACTGAACAACCTGCTCCTGAGTGACTGCTGGGTACATAAAGAAATGAAGGCAAAAATAAAGATGTTCTTTTAAACCAACAAGAACAAAGACATAACATACCAGAATCTCTGGGACACATTCAAAGCAGTGTGTAGAGGGAAATTTATAGCACTAAATGCCCGCAAAAGAAAGCAGGAAAGATCCAAAATTGACACCCTAACATCACAATTAAAAGAACTAGAAAAGCAAGTGCAAACACTTTCAAAAGCTAGCAGAAGGCAAGAAATAACTAAAATCAGAGCAGAACTGAAGGAAATAGAGACACAAAAAACCCTTCAAAAAATTAATGAATCCAGGAGCTGGTTTTTTGAAAATATCAACAAAATCGATAGACCACTAGCAAGACTAATAAAAAAGAAAAGAGACAAGAATCAAATAGACACAATAAAAAATGATAAAGGGGATATCACCACCGATCCCACAGAAATACAAACTACAATCAGAGAATACTACAAACACCTCTACGCAAATAAACTAGAAAATCTAGAAGAAATGGATAAATTCCTTGACACATACACCCTCCCAAGACTATCTTCTTTAATTTAATATATTTTATGCATAAATAGAGAGGTAGGAAGGAAACAGGAAAAAAAAAGTATACATTTTCCAGAATAGAGAAGGAAAATAGAAAATTTTATTTTTGTTGGCTGAACACTGTATTAGGATGAGACCATAAGATTCATATTCTTTAAGGAATAGGGTGTTTTAGTATGTTTGTGTCTCTGTGTGTAATAGACACAACTAAGTAAATATTTTTAGAATGATAAAGCTATCCTATATGATACTATTATACTAGAATCATAGTTACATGACTAGATATATCACACCATGTGTTTGTTAAAACCTATAAACCTATAAAACACAAAAATGAAACAATGTATACAAATTAAAGAAATACTGAAGAGTATCAGTATCTCTGTATGGAATTCAGAATGTGCCAATAAAATCTAACAGTATTACAAATGTATGATACAACCTCACACAAGGAGGTGGGAGCTAAAGGTGCTGCACTGAGTCACTTTGTTTTTGAGTGGAAATGTAACTGCACAAGAATTGCACTTTAGTTGATAAAAATCATTCCCTATGGGGTTACAGGCTAACAATTAAGAAACCACTAAACATGTTTACTGAAATTCAAACGTATAGTAAATAGATATTTGATGGTTAAATCAGTGTTTCTTACTACTGGACTGAGAAATCAAAAACAAGCAAGTGAGGAAGACAAAATGTATCCAAGTGGTAAAATTTTAGAATAGGAGATATCAGAATGACTTCATGTTATCTTAGTATAGATATAGATGCATGCTCATATAAATTATCATATATAAGGTATGTAAAATTCTTTGTATATACACATATTTCCTTGCTCTGTCAACTGAGAGGGCCTAAAACGAAAGGCACCCAGAAGCAATGAACACATCTAGCACCCATATCTTTATTATGATACCATCATCCAATAAAAAATTCGTGCACCTTGGAGAAATTTCTGATTATAGGACTGGAAATGGAAATATAAAAGGTTAGACTGTATAACCTTGTAGTAATAGAATGTGAAGATGTGCTCAAACAAAATAGAGCAAAACCAATCAAACAAACAAAAGACAAATAGAAATCCCCCAAATATGAGTATGTTATAGGGAGACATTTACCAATGGAAAGATCTACTCATGGCGAAACCAGAAACAATAAAAACCATAAACTAATGTAGTATTGTATTTTAACCATTAATATAAAATCAGTATTCATAATGTCATACTGATATAAATAAATCACTAAAAACTAAGTAAAACAGAGAAAATGGACAAATCTCCTGTACTGAAGAATTCTAACTTTTTAAAGTAGATTTTTTTTCAAAGAGGTGGAGTGATAACTCCACACTCCTCAAATTTGGGTTATGTATAACTTTCTTCCAAAGAGTATAGTATGAGAAGAATGAAAAATGAATCATTTCACAGTAGGTAAATATTTAAGAAAAGGTTTAGTACAATCACATAATCTTGTGTTTTAGATTGTGGTAACTGTGAAATATTTGTACAATAGAATATTTACTGGAAAGAAGGAAAACTCAAAGGCCAGAAAAAGCATTTGAAAGGCATGCATATAAAAGGTAAGAGATGTCAGGGTCTCTGGAACTAATTAGCTAAAGGAAAAGATAGAAACAAGGTATTTGTGTTTACTTTTTATTTCACTTTCCATCATAATTCTGTAAGCTAAAAATTACTTAACATAGTAGATTTTAATCTTTAACACGGTGAAAGATAATAATCATAGGTAATTATTGTATATTAACTGAATAGAACACAATAATAGGTTCTTAGTTGACTAGTAAACAGCACAAACAAACACACACTCATTGCATACATTTGAACAGTACTAGATATAATACTAAATAAATATAATTTCATTTGCTTATGTTGCTTTGTATTCTATATTAAACTGTTGAGTAGCTACTGAGAATAAATACTTTATTTGAAGTCTGCTGTACTTCTTTCATGATTGTTGAGTTAAACTCCTTTTGTGTATATTTTGTAACCGGTCAGGTCTTGTACTAAATAAAGTCACGAGATATTTTATAATTAATTTTAGATGCTGCTAATTTTCTATAGTGTGTTGAACTCCCGGACTTGATAAAAAAGATGCAATGAACTATATTGTGTCTTTACTGAGAATTATATAGATTTATTATAGTCTGTCAGAAAGTTTGAAATCGCGTATTTGTTGTCTAGCCCTTGATTATTTCTAAATATGAAATTTTATTTGATAAGTTTATCTTACATTTAAAAATGATTTGCTTTTTATTCTAGATTCATTTAATTCTCTGTTGCCTAGAAAACTGTATTTGCCTGATGTGCATGCACAATGATCTCATTTAAGTTGGGTCTACTCTGAATAAATTTGATAATCCAAATCAGTTCATTTCACCATTTCAGCACCTACTTATATTTGTCAAGTGGCAAATACTTCATTAATTCAAAGACATACTTCGTCAATTTGATTGCCTATCTTGTTGGTACAGCTGCTTGTTTTCATAATCCAGTTGCATATTAGGGTATTTGAGTCTGTAGTTACATGACCAATCTTGTTTGTTTGCTGATGACTCTCTGCTTTAATAATTGAAGTCATCAGTGTATGAAAATGTGTGTTTTGCAAACACTGATCCGTTGGCTAACCTGTGTGTTGGTACACTAATTAATAGTATCTATATTAAAATGCCTTCATAAAAAAGGCGGTGCTATAATATAAAATAACAGAGTTACAGCATATTATTTGCAATGTAAATATATAAACTAGTGGAATCTATAAATAACTTTAAATATGTAGTGAGCTGTATTTATTGCAATAGAAAATTTTAAGCAAGGCAATCACCTGTCACCTTTTTCCCGCCTAAGGATTTGTTTGGTGCAAAAGATGCCATATAAATCATTCTCCTGAATCAATACATTTTAACAAGACAGAGTACTTTTCTGTATGTTTTATACTATGTTAGCAAGGTCATGAGAAAGGTCAATCGAAGTTAGAGAAGGCTTTGAAGAAAATACATGAGGTGACTTGTTTCTATAAGTCATTTTCTAAACAGGTAAGTTATAGAATTTCATAGACAATGAGAGAAATGAGTAATAAAATATCATTGAGTTCTGGTCTGACATTTAAGCGTCCTGCACATTGTAATTCCATCCAAACAAGTAAAAGCTCAACAAACCAAAAGTAAATAACTCTTTTTAGATATGTCATAAAACTGATGTCACAGGGCAAACTGTTGCCCCAAGAAGAAGCCATCACAGAAAGAAGTTCCAGGGTAGAAAACCTGATCTGTAATTGACAATTTGTTGCAGGCTCAATGGGGACAAGTCTGAGAGTTGGGAAATTCAGGGTGCTCAGCCTTAGGGGAACACACTCACACTTTTCACAGTTTTACTTCCAGGAGTTCTACTATGTTCTCAAAGTAAAAATCTGAGGAAAATTTCCTCTTGATTCTGGCAACGGGAGGGGAGGAGTAGCCATTTAGAAACATGACAAAGCATTTTGCTCTTTTCAACAAGGCATGCCCTCATGAGAAACTACTTTACCAGAACCTAACATGTTGAAGCTTATCAGAGCTTCACTAATGTTGGGGAAAGGAATTATCCAACTCTGGCCTGCTTTAGCCCTCTCTGTGGGGGAAGATAAATGCATAGCCCCGGCTACTCCTAGCCTTCCATGTGGAAAAAGAAAAATACCAAGTTCAGTTCAGGGTCCCAGTATCACTAAATGACTGAAACCTAATTATAAGACTGTAGAATGCTTCCTCCTTGCCCCCACACATTACCATCACATTACTAAAGGCTGCTTAAGAAAACACAGTTTGAAGGGACAGAGCAAGCTTCATAACCAGAGTCACATATTAACTGGAATATTTGAATTGTCATACCAAAAATCTAAAATAACTATGATTAATATGCTAAAGGCTCTAACAGTGACAGAAATTCCCCAGAAAGAAACAAAAATAAATGCTAGAGATAAAATACACTGTAACAGAAATAAAGAATGCCTATCATAGACTCACTAGTAAACTGGACATGGAGTAGAAATGAAGCCCTGAGCTTGAGGATATGTCAATACAGATTTTCAGAACTCAAAAGCAAACATAGAAAAGACTAAAAAGATTATTTGAGAACTTTGGGACAATGATAAAAGGTGTAACATACATATAATGGGAATGCAAGAAATAGAAAAAAAGAGAGAAACAAAAGAACAAATATTTGAAACAGTAATAACTGGGAATCTCTCCAAAGTAATGTCAGACATCAAATCACAAATCCAGGAAGCTCAAATCCACCAGGTCGGGCAAATACAAACAAACAAACAAAACCAAACAAAAAACCCCACACCTGACCATATCACACAAACTGCAAAAATTCAAAGATTAAAAAGATAATAAAGGAATACTGTGAACAGATCTAGGACCACAAATTTGAAAATCTAGATGAAATAAACCAATTCCTTGAGAGGCACAATCTGCCAAAACTCATACAAGAAGAAATAGATAATATGAATAGACTTATATTTATTAAATAAATTGAATCAATAATTAAAAACATTCCAGAAAAGAAAGTACCAAACCCATAGGAATTCACTGGTGTATTCTTCCAAACATTTAAGAAAAAAAGTTACCAATTATATACGATCTTTTCCAGGAGAAAAAAACAGAATGAAAACTTCCTAACTCATTCTATGAAGCTAGCATTATCTTAATACAAAAACCAACAATCAAATGGCTGTAAAAGTGCAAACCAATAACTCTTATAAACATAGATTTAATTCTCAATAAGATATTAGCTAACTGAATGCAGCAATGAATTAAAAGAACTGAACATCCCAACCAGATGGAATTTAGTCCAGGTATGCAATGCTGGTTCAACATTTGAAAATCAGTGAATGTAATTTATCACGTTAATGGGACAAAGATGAAAACCACACAATTATATCAATAGCAATTGACAAAATCCAACACTTATTCATGTCAGAATCTCTTAGTAGAGCAGAAATAGAACTTCCTCAAGTTGACAAAGATTATCTACAAAAAAATCCAACAGCTAACATCATACTTCACGGTAAGAAACTTCAGAAGCTATGCTGATAAGATCGGTAGCAATGCCGGGGTTTTCATTCTTACCACTGCTTTTCAACATTGTATTGGAAGTCCTAGCTAATCTAATCAGACAAGAAAAAGGAAACAAAAGGTATACAGATTGGGAAGGAAGAAACGAAACTGTTTTTATTCATAGATGACATGATGGTCTATGTAGAAAATCCAAATGAATCAACAATAACAGAACTCCTGGAACTATGTTATTATAGCAATGTTGCTGGATACAATTTCCATATGCAAAAGTCAATTGATTTCTTATATTCCAGCAATGAAGAAGATAAATCTAAGATTAAAAGCACAATACCATTTATATTAGCACTCCAAGAATGAAATATTTAGGTATAAATCTAGCAAAATATATCAAGGTTTTAATCGAGGAAAACTACAAAGCTCTGACAAAAGAAATTATAAAACTAAATAAATTGAGAAATATTCCATATTCATGAGTAGAAAGACTCACTATTTTCAGGATGTTAGTTGTCTCCAACTTTATCTATAAATCAATGCAATTTGAATAAAAATTCCGGAGAGTTATTTTGTGAACATGACAAATAATTCTAAAGTTTATATAAAGAGACAAAAAGCCAGAATAACCAATACAGCCTTAAAAGAGAAGAACACATTTGGAAGGCTGACTCTACCCAACTTCAAGACTTACTAACAAGGTATGTTAATCAAGACACTGTGATACTGACAAAAGAATAGAGAAATAGACCAAATGGAACAGAACAGAGAGCCCACTAATGGACCCACAGAAATATTGTCAACTGATGTTTCACAAAGGAGCAAACACAATATAATGAGGACAAAACAGTCTTCAACAATTGGTGCTCAATAACGTAAATCACAAGAAAAAATAATCAATCTAGACATGGAATTTAAATCTTTCACAAAAATTACCCCACAATGGATCATATATTGGAGTGCAAAACAAAAAACTATAAAACCTCTAGAAAATAACCTAGGATAAAATTTAGTTTGACAATGACATTTTGTTAAAACACCAAAGAATGGATCCATGAGATGAATAATTATTAAACTAGACTTCATTAAAATTACAAAAGAAACCCAATATTTTGCTTCCCAAAAGACACTGTCAAAAGAAGAAGACGGCCATATAATGGGAGAAAATATTTACATAAGATATTTCTCATGAAGGACAGTTATTCAAAAAATTCTTGAAATTAATAGTAAGAAAACAAATTGATTTTTAAAAGTGGGCTAAAGATCCGAATAAACACCTCACCAAAAAGTACAAATAGATAGTGGATAAACATATAAAAATTTTCAACAGCATTTGTCATTAATGAATAGCAAGTGAAAACAATAATGAGATACAACTACATACTATTAGAATTGTAAAAACCCAAAACACTGATACCACGAAATGCTGGTGAGGATGGGGAGCAACAGAAACTCTCATTTATTGCTACTGGATTTGCAAAATGACACAGTGACTTTGAGGAACAGTGAGACATTTTCTTATAAAAGTATAGTTTTACCATCCAATCCGGCAATCACTCTTTGATAGTTATCCAAATGGGTTGAAAACTTAGCCACACAAAAAACGTGCACATGAATACTTATAGCACCTTTATTCATAATTACCAAAACTTGGAAGCAATCAGAAGTGTTTCAGTAGGTAAATGGCTAAATAATTGTAGTACATCTAGACAATGGATTGTTATATAGAGATAAATGAGTAATCAACAAAACTTGAAGATTATAAGAATGACTTAAGACAATTATCTAAATAAATCTTAGGTTTTGGCCTGCTGAAAAGACCATACATCAAGATATGGGAATACAAGAGAATAATCAAGTTTGGGGAAAAATGATAAATACATTTAGTATATAATGAGTACTTGTCAGTTATCTAAGAAAAGATGTTCTGTAGATAGGTGTATAAACCATTCTGTGGCCCAGGAGTGACTGCTCTGATACAGATTTAGGAGAAATCACATCCACATTTAAGTGTTTAAAAACCGTAAGTCTGAGTAAGGCTGCCTACATGAATATATAGAGTAGGTAAGGAAAAAAAATAGACAAAGGATTCCACTAAAACACTATTAGAATTAATAATCAAATTCAGCAAAGTTGTAGGATACAAAATCTGTATACAGAAAACAATTGTATTTCTATATAATAGTAATGAATACTTTGGGGGAAAAATAACAAAGGTCAGAAATAAATATGAAACTTCAGATACTAGTGTATCTCTTTCAAATGATTTTTTGGCAAAAGAAAGCTATTATTTGCAACACCTTTTTCTTTATTCATTTATTTAAAGTCAACACATTTTCAAATTTAGCTTTACCATAACCAACTTTATAATACTTTTCGTGACATCATGAAATTTATACACAAATTAAAATTAAATTTAAAAAGATCTGTGAGTGTAATAAAAAGCTATGAAACAAAGATGCATATTATTAGGCAATATAAGCCAATCTGAAAAGTATATGCTATATGATTCTAACTATATGACATTTTGGAAAAAGTAAAACTATAGAGACAGTAAAAAAAAATCAGTTTTACAGTGAATAAGAGATTGGAGGAGGAATGATTAGGTATAGAACAGAGGACTTTTAGGGCAGTGAAACTATTCTGTATTATATTATAATAGCGGATACATGTCATTACATGGGTGAGAACCCATTAATTATACAACATCAACAATTTATATGGAGAGAAAAACTCCATATGGTTTACTCTTACATTATTGAATCTTAAGGTAAACTATGGACTTTGAACATTTATGATGTATCAATATGGGGTCATAGATTATAACAAATGTACGATTCTTATATGGGATGTAGTTCAGGAGGCTGTGCCTGTGTAAGTGCAGGGGATGTGAGGGAACTCACTGTACTTTCTGCTCAGTATTGGTGTAGACTGAAAAGAGTTCTAAAAATATTTTCTATTTTTTAAAAAATTCATTTAATTTATAAAATATTACAAATATTTGTTTCCAGATGACATGTTGCTTACATCAAAAATGTTAAGAATCAACAAAAATGTCCTTTTAGAAATAAAAACAATATTAGGATAATATCAACAGATACAGAAATCAGGATGAATATGCACAAATAAATTATATTTTGTATGCTACAGAAAAATATAATATAATCTGACCTGGCATGGTGGCTCACACCTGTACTCCCAGCATTCTGGGAGGCAAAGGTGGGAGGACTGCTTGAACCCAGGAATTTGAGACCAGCCTAGGCAATGTAAGGAGATCCCATCTCTACAAATAATTAAAAAATTAGCTGGGTGTGGTGGTGCACACCTGTAGTCCCAGCTACTTGGGTGGCTAGGGTGGGAGGATGACCTGAGCCCAGGCACTTGAGACTACAGTGAGCTGTGATCACACCACTGCACTCCCACCTAGGTAACAGAGCGAGATCTTGTCTCAAGAAAACAAAAGTAATAAAGAACAATATTATCTCAAAAATTAAATTTGTATCAATCAGAAACCATAAAATACTCAGGAAAAACAGCAAAATATATACAAGATGCTAATATATTTCTACTGAAAACTAGAAAGCATTGCTGAGAGACATTAATGAAGATAAAATTAAATAAATCATGTACCATGTATAGCTATTGGGAGGTTCAATACTGTTGAGATGCTAATTATTCTGAAATCAGTGCATAAATTCTACACAATTCCCCTCTGTCCCCAAAATTTCTACCATTTTTTTGTTCCCTAGCAGAAACTTCCAAATCTATTCTAAGCTTTGTATGACGCTAGGAGCTACAGAAAAGTGAGTAAAACGTTTACCTCTAAACAAGAACGAAGTTGGAGGATGTACACTAACTAATTTTAAGATTTGCTACAAAACTACAGTAATTAAGGCCTTATGATACATATGTCAGAATATATACATGGATCAATGGAGCATAATTAAGAATTCAAAAATAGACACATTTCAATCAAGGTGTTTAAGTAATATGATGGAGAAATAGATGGTCTTTTCAGTGTATGAAGCTGTAATAACTGTTCATATGGCAAATTGGACCTTGATCCTTACCTTATACCATATTCAATAAATAATTTAAAATTTCAAGAGTGAGCATCCTTGTCTTATGCCTAATCTTAGGAAATGAAAAGCTTTTACTTTTTCTTTTTCTTTTTTTTTTTTATTATACTTTAGGTTTTAGGGTACATGTGCACAATGTGCAGGTTTGTTACATATGTATCCATGTGCCATGTTGATTTCCTGCACCCATTAGCTCGTCATTTAGCATTAGGTATATCTCCTAATGCTGTCCCCGCCCCCCCCACCCCCCACCCCACAACAGTACCCGGAATGTGATGTTCCCCTTCCTGTGTCCATGAGTTCTCATTGTTCAATTCCCACCTATGAGTGAGAACATGCGGTGTTTGGTTTTTTGTCCTTGCGATAGTTTACTGAGAATGATGTTTTCCAGTTTCATCCATGTCCCTACAAAGGACACGAACTCATCATTTTTTATGGCTGCATAGTATTCCATGGTGTATATGTGCCACATTTTCTTAATCCAGTCTATTATTGTTGGACATTTGGGTTGGTTCCAAGTCTTTGCTATCGTGAATAGTGCCGCAATAAACATATGTGTGCATGTGTCTTTATAGCAGCATGATTTATACTCCTTTGGGTATATACCCAGTAATGGGATGGCTGGGTCAAATGGTATTTCTAGTTCTAGATCCCTGAGGAATCGCCACACTGACTTCCACAATGGTTGAACTAGTTTACAGTCCCACCAACAGTGTAAAAGTGTTCCTATTTCTCCACATCCTCTCCAGCACCTGTTGTTTCCTGATTTTTTAATGATGGCCATTCTAACTGGTGTGAGATGGTATCTCACTGTGGTTTTGATTTGCATTTCTCTGATGGCCAGTGATGATGAGCATTTCTTCATGTGTTTTCTGGCTGCATAAATGTCTTCTTTTGAGAAGTGTCTGTTCATGTCCTTTGCCCACTTTTTGATGGGGTTGTTTGTTTTTTTCTTGTAAATTTGTTTGAGTTCATTGTAGATTCTGGATATTAGCCCTTTGTCAGATGAGTAGGTTGCAAAAATTTTCTCCCATTCTGTAGGTTGCCTGTTCACTCTGATGGTAGTTTCTTTTGCTATGCAGAAGCTCTTTAGTTTAATGAGATCCCATTTGTCAATTTTGGCTTTTGTTGCCATTGCTTTTGGTGTTTTAGACATGAAGTCCTTGCCCACGCCTATGGCCTGAATGGTATTGCTTAGGTTTTCTTGTAGGATTTTAATGGTTTTAGAAAAGGCTTTTGACAAAATTCAACAACCCTTCATGCTAAAAACTCTCAATAAATTAGGTATTGATGGGACGTATCTCAAAATAATAAGAGCTATATACGACAAACCCACAGCCAATATCATACTGAATGGGCAAAAACTGGAAGCATTCCCTCTGAAAACTGGCACAAGACAGGGATGCCCTCTCTCACCGCTCCTATTCAACATAGTGCTGGAAGTTCTGGCCAGAGCAATCAGGCAGGAGAAGGAAATAAAGGGTATTCAATTAGGAAAAGAGGAAGTCAAACTGTCCCTGTTTGCACATGACATGATTGTATATCTAGAAAATCCCATTGTCTCAGCCCAAAATCTCCTTAAGCTGATTAGCAACTTCAGCAAAGTCTCAGGATACAAAATCAATGTACAAAAATCACAAGCATTCTTGTACACCAATCACAGACAAACAGAGAGCCAAATCATGAGTGAACTCCCATTCACAATTGCTTCAAAGAGAATAAAATACCTAGGAATCCAACTTACAAGGGATGTGAAGGACCTCTTCAAGGAGAACTACAAACCACTGCTCAACGAAATCAAAGAGGATACAAACAAATGGAAGAACATTCCATGCTCATGGGTTGGAAGAATCAATATCGTGAAAATGGCCATACTGCCCAAAGTAATTTATAGATTCAATGCCATCCCCATCAAGCTACCAATGACTTTCTTCACAGAATTGGAAAAAACTACTTTAAAGTTCATATAGAACCAAAAAAGAGCCCGCATCGCCAAGTCAATCCTAAGCCAAAAGAACAAAGCTGGAGGCATCACGCTACCTGACTTCAAACTATACTACAAGGCTACAGTAACCAAAACAGCATGGTACTGGTACCACAACAGAGATATAGATCAATGGAACAGAACAGAGCCCTCAGAAATGATGCCGCATATCTATAACTATTTGATCTTTGACAAACCTGACAAAAAGAAGCAATGGGGAAAGGATTCCCTATTTAATAAATGGTGCTGGGAAAACTGGCTAGCCATATGTAGAAAGCTGAAACTGGATCCCTTCCTTACACCTTATACAAAAATTAATTCAAGATGGATTAAAGACTTAAATGTTAGACCTAAAACCATTAAAATCCTACAAGAAAACCTAGGCAATACCATTCAGGCCATAGGCGTGGGCAAGGACTTCATGTTCATTTTTTAATATGATGTTAGCTCTGGGCTTATCATATATGGTCTTTATATACTTTGTTTGCTGAGCATTTTTATGATGAAAGAATGTTGAATTTTGTCAAATTCCTTTTTGATTTTATTGAGATAATTCTGTGATACTCATTATGGAATGAATTTTATGATTCATTCTATTAATGCAGTACATCACGTTTATTAATTTGCATATAATAGAACACATTTGCATCCCAGGGATAAATCCCTTCTGATTATAGTGTATGATCCTTTGTTTGTGCTGCTTAATTTGGTTTGATAGTAGTTTGTTGAAGATTTTTGCATCTATGTACATCAAGGATTCGGTCTCCAATTTTATTTATTTGTGGTGTGGTCTGGCTTTGTTACAAGGGTAATACTGACCTCATAAATTGCGTTTGAAAGTTTTCCCTCATCTTCAATTTTTTTTAATAGCTTGAGGAAGGTTGGCACCAATTCTTGTTTAATTGTTTGGTAAATTCACTAACAAAGCTATTTGGTCCCTGGCTTTTCATTTTGAAGGGGTTTTTAATTATTTATGCAATTTTTTTATTAATTATTGGTCTGTCCATATTTTCCATTTCTCCGTAATTTAGCCTTGTTAGGTTGTGTGTATCTAGGAGTTTATTCATTTCTTCTAGGTGATTTAATTTGTTGGTGTATAAATGTTCATACTAGTCTCTTATGACCCTTCTTATTCATGTGCCTTCTATTAACATAGTACTATGTTCTAGCCAAAGCACTTAGGTAAGGAAAAGAAGTAAAAAGAATCAAAATTGGACAGAAGAAAGTAAAATTATTTTTGTATACAGATGATATGATTCCATATTTAGAAAATTATAAAGACTATCTAAATAACTGTTAGAACAAATAAAAATCATTAAATTGTGTATATAAAATCAATATAGAAATCAACTGTGAGGCTGGGCATGGTGGCTCACATCTGTAATCCCAGCACTTTGGGAGGCCGAGGCGGGTGGATCACGATGTCAGGAGATGGAGACCATCCTGGCTAACACGGTGAAACCCCGTCTCTACTAAAAATACAAAAAATTAGCCGGGTGTGGTGGCGGACGCCTGTAGTCCCAGCTACTCGGGAGGCTGAGGCAGGAGAATGGCGTCAACCCAGGAGGCGGAGCTTGCAGTGAGCAGAGATTGCACCACTGCACTCCAGTCTAGGTGACAGAGCAAGACTCCGTCTCAAAAAAAAAAAAAAAATTAATTGTGTTATTATACAAAAACAATTCATCTGAAAATGGAGGAACAACTCTATTTACATTAGCTTAGAAAACAATAAAATATTTAGAAATAACCAATATGGTGACAGAGTTGTACCCTGAAAACTACAAAACATTAATAAATAAGTGGAAAGCCATATAGTGTTCATGAATTGAAAAATTTAATATTGTTAAAATGTTCACATTATCAAAAGGGATCTACAGAGTCAATGCTGTTCTTATCAAAATCCTAATGGTACTTTTTACAAAAAATAATAAAATAAATTAATATGACACAAGAAAAACCCTAAATAGCTAAGGTGATTTCTTAAAAAATAATTTCAACTTTCATTCTACATTAGGAGGCTACATGTACAGGTTTGTTACATGGGTATACTGCATGATACTGAGGTTTAGGGTATGAATCCTCTCACGCAGGTAGTCAGTATAGTACCCAACAAGTGATTATTCAATGCATGAGCCCTCCATCTATTCTCCCTTTACTAGTTCCTAGTGTCTATTATTTTCATCTTTATGTCCACATGTACTCAATGTATGTTAGGCCACTCATATTCCTATAAATAAATAATTGACACTGGGTAATTTATAAAGAAAAACAAGTTTAATTTTGCAGGCTTTACTGGAAGAATGATGCTGGCATCTATTCAGCTTCTGGGGAGGCCTAAGGAAGCTTATAATCATGGCAGAAGGAAAAGGGGGAGCAGGCATGTCACATGGCCAGAGCAGGAACAAGTGAGAAAGAGTGGGAGCGCATGGTAACACACATTTTAAAATGACCAGATCTCACCAGAACTTGCTGTCATGAAGACAGCACCAAGTCACAAGGATTTGCTTCTGTGATTCAAACACCTCCCACCAGAACCCAGCTCCAGCATTGGAGGTTACAATTAAACATGAGATTTGGGTGAAGACAAATATTGAAGCCATATCACAATGTCTAGTTCCTACTTATAAGTGAGAATATGCAGTATTTGATATTCTGTTCTTGTGTTAATTTGCTTAGGATAATGGCCTCCAGCCGCATCTACGTTGCTGCAAAGGACGTGACTTTACTGTTTTTAATGGCTGCATAGTATATATGTTCCATGGTATACATGTACCACATTTTATTTAATCAATCCACCATTTATAAGCACCCAGATTGAATCCACATTTTTGCTATCATGAATAGCACTGCAACGAACATACGAATGCATGTGTTTTTTGGCAGAATAATTTATTTTCCTCCTGGTATATGCCTATTTATTGGTTTGTTGGGTTGAATTGTAGCTCTATTTTAAGTTCTTTGAGAAATCTTCAAAGTACTTTCCACAGTGCTGAACTAATTTACATTTTTTTTTTTTTGAGATGGAGTCTCGCTGTGTTGCCCTGGCTGCAGTGCAGTGGCGCAACGTCAGCTCACTGCAAGCTCCATCTCCCAGGTTCACGCCATTCTCCCGCCTCAGCCTCCCAAGTAGCTGGGACTACAGGTGCCCGACACCACATCCAGCTACTTTTTTGTATTTTTAGTAGAGATGGGGTTTCACCGTGTTAGCCAGGATGGTCTTGATCTCCTGACCTCGTGATCCGCCCGCCCCGACCTCCCAAAGTGCTGTGATTACAAGCGTGAGCCACTAATTTACATTCTTACCAACCGTGTATAAGCATTTCCTTTTCTCCACAGTCTCGCCAGCATCTGTTATTTTTTGACTTTTTAATGATAGCCATTCTGACTAGTGTAAGATGGTATCTAATTATGGTTTTGATTTGCTTTTCTCTAGTAATTAGTAATGATGAATATTTTTCAAATATTTATTAGCTGCTTGTATAAATTCTTTTGAGAAATGTCTTTTGCCCATTCTTTAATGAGGTTGTTTTTTGCTTGAAGATCTGTTAAAGTTCTTTATAGATTCTAGATATCAGGCCTTTGTTGGATGTATAGTTTGTAAATATTTCTCCCATTATTTAGGTTGTCTGTTCACTCCGTTGATAGTTTCCTTGGCAGCACAGAAGCTCTTTCATTTCATTTGGTTCCACTTGTCAATGTTTGTTTTGGTTGTAATTGCTTTTGAGGACTTAGCCAAAAATTATTTGCCAAGGTCAATGTAAAAAAGGGTATTTTCTAGGTTTTCTTCTAGAATTTTTATAGTTTGAGGTCTTACATTTAAATCTTTAATCCATCTCGGGTTAACTTTTATATATGGTGAATGGTAAGGGTCCAGTTTTATTCTTCTGCATATTGCTAGCCATCTATCCCAGCACCATTTATTGAATAGGGATTCCTTTCCCCATTGCTTGTTTTGTTGGTTTTGTCAAAAATAAGCTTTTTGTAGGTGTGCAGCTTTATTTCTGGGTTCTCTATCTTGTTTCATTGACCCATGTGTCTGCTTTTGTACCAGTACCATGCTGTTTTGATTACTATAGCCTATAAAACTCTAAATACTCTGCCAAAAGGCTCCTAGAACTGAAAGTCACATTTCTATATAGTAGTAACATTCAAACTAAACGTTAAATCAGGAATACAATCTTATTTATAATAACCACACAAAATAAAATATCTAAGTAAAATATACAATAATGAAGTCATTTAAAATTTTGCCATCATAGTGACAAATTTGCATTCAGTGAATCTGAATTTTTTTTGCTGAAAAGAATACAGCATCACTGAAAATTTTTTCTAATATATATACAACAATGCATATGTTATATAAATTGCTACATATATAAAACCATATATATAACATATATGTATAACATATATAACATATGTAACATATTCAACATATATAACATTTATATAACATATATAAATATATAAAACATATATATTTTATATATAAAACCATATATAACATGTTATATATAACATATAAAACCATGTTACATGTGTTATATATGTTATATATATTTTTGAATATGTCATATGTAACATATTCAATTATGAATATAAATCAGACCCTATATTTTAATTAGTGTAATACAACCTTCAGATATGCAGGCTTATGTAGACCAAGAGACAAGTTCAAGTAGAGCTTGAGTGTCCCTTGTTCAAAATGCTTGGGAAAAGAAGTGTTTTGAATTTCAGATTTTTTTTGGAATATTTGTATCTACATAGTGAGATATCATGGGGATTTGACATAAGTCTAAAGAAGAAATCCACTGACATTTTCTATATATCTCATGCAATAGCTTGAGGTAACCTTATACAATATTTTAAGTAACTTTACACAATATTTAAAATAATCCCATTAAATTGGAGATTGAGGTGAGATGATCACTTGAGGCCAGGAGTTCAAGACCAGTCTGGTCAACACAGCGAGACTTTGTTTTTACAATAAATTTTAAAAATTTCCGGGCCTGGTGGGCACCTGTGGTCCCCACTACTCAGGAGGCTGAGGCGGAGGAATACTTTGAGCCCAAGAGTTCAAGGCTACAGTGAGCTATGATCCAGTCTGGGCAACAGAGCAAGAACTTTTCTCTGATAAATAAATAAAAATAATAATTTTGTGCATAAAATAAAGTTCGTGTACACTGAACTGATGCATCAGAAAGCAAAGTTGTCACTAGCTCAGTCACTCATGTAGACAGCCTGTGATTACTTGCCATTGCCATCATGCTGTGTGTGGAAAAGATATGTTGCAGTTGCAGGGGGCTGGGACAGTGTTTTTTTTCTTGGGGACACTGAAGAAACTGTGTGTTATGTGCAGAAGTTTGTACTGAGACCTGCCACATAAGGTCAGGTGTGGAATTTTCCACTTGGGGTGTCACGTCGGTGCTCAAAAGTTTTGGATTTTATAGCATCTCAGATTGTAGATTTTCAGATTAGGGATGTTCAACCTGTATGTGTATGTCAGTGCTATGCATAATAGCTCAAATGTTGAAACAATTTATATGTACATCAATATTTTTAGAAATATGTAACATCTCCACGCAATGGAATACTATAGAAATGAAAATAAACCATCTTGAAAAGCCCTCAGCAACATAGATGCATTTCACAGACACAATATTGAGAAAAGAAGCCAGTTGTAACATGCTACATGTTGGGCTGTTATTGATATAAAATATTAAAAAAGAATAAAACCAGATTTTAGCTTTCAAAGTAAGGATTATGGTTAACTTTGAGAATTGAAGAGGATTAATGGTGAATTCATGGATTGTCAGTATTATTCTAACTGTTGACCAGGGAAATAGTTACATGGGACTGATAATTCATTGAGCTATATCTTTATGATTCATAAAATGCACCCATATGTGTTATAATTCATGATAAAAAGAGTAATTTTAAATTTTAAAATAACTGAACTGTAAAAAAAATGAAGTTGTACTGTGTATTTTTTTTAAATTATACTTTAAGTTCTAGGGTACATGTGCACAACATGCAGGTTTGTTACATATGTGTACATGGGCCATGTTGGTGTGCTGCACCCATTAACTCGTCATTTACGCTAGGTATTTCTCCTAATGCTATCCCTCCCCCTTCCCCCACCCCACGACAGGCCCCGGTGTGTGATGTTCCCCACACTGTGTCCGAGTGTTCTCATTGTTCAATTTATAATGAAACAAGGAAAAGGTTCTTTGCAAGGCAATCTGAGTCTCCTCACACATTGTTTCTGGTCAGCTTGGATGTGTCTCACTGTTGCATCCCATATCCTATAAACCACTTTCTCTCCTATCATAAATTTCATCCAAATACATTTCCTTGGCTTTCCTCAAGCAACATTTTGTTGTTGTTATTTTGGTTGTTACTCAGCTTTTACTATAGCATTTCCATCTACTGTTTCATGTATAATGTCTTGAATTACGGCTTTTCTAGTTATTTGATACTTAAAATCACCCCTTCTATACAAGACAATTTTTTCCTGTGATCTTGAATTCTTTAGAAGTAGCATTGTTCTAGATGAGCCTCAGTGTTGGACATGAGAGAGTTTTTTTCATCTATTTTCTGAAGAAGAAATACTCATCTAACTAGTTACTAAATGTCCAGTGTATTACCTTTTTCTTGCTGAGACTTTCATACATTTCTTCTTTTTGTGACTGTTAATGAAGAAACAACATGTGGCTCTCAGGGTGAAAATGGAGGCTTTGGAATTAGAATCTAACAAGCTTAAATTTTAGTCTTGGACAAGTTATTTAACATGTAAAACTCAATTTAATCATCTGTAATGTATACTATATTTCAAGCTTACAGGCTTTCTGTGAAAATTTAATAAGAAAATATATGTAAAGTGCTTAGAGTAATGCCTTGGAAACATAAAATACAATGAATCTTTCTTTTATATTTAATTTCAACCAAAAAAATAACTTATTTTTGTGACTGAAAGGACAAATAACATCAATTCTGTCTGCCATTTCTGGGTGGAGAAATTGAATTTCCCACATTGGCAACTATAATTCTTTATGCTGAATTCACATGATGCACAATGAAAATATAAACTGATATTCAAAGAGATGACTTAATTTAAAAATGTTTTTAAAGAAATGATCAAAACATTTAGAAAGAACGATGTAGTTGCTAAAATAACTCATTTTATTTCAACACTCCCCAGTGGATTTTCCACAGTCCTTTCATAATGATGAACTAAGAACATTTTCAGATTAGCTATGTAGAAAGATCAAACTAACTTTACTTTTGTAGAGGTAAAAAATAAATGTTAGGTTTTGTGTGACACACATTGATATTTCAAAATTACCTAAATTGTTTACTATTAAGTTTAATAGAAACATCTAAAATATAAAAGGGAAAAAAACCACATCTCATTTAGTTACATCGTTAAGTATGAAAGAATGCTGGCAATCTGTTTTTTCCTTATGGAAATATGATTTTATAGTCTAGGCAATTTTTTTAATCCAAACAAGCAATTTCTTACTAATATTCTGTTTAGAATAATGTGATTACTTAGAAACTTAATTTATGACTGAAAACCATCATCTTTTTCCATATTACATTATTTTATTTAATAAAAAGCATTAGCTAAATGTCTCAGAATAATGAGTACTTGGTTAATCCAGGTAATAACCAATGTTTTCAGCACTGCTTTCCCCTAAAAGAAAGCCTACGTATTTGAGGAACTATAAAGTATTTCACTTGTCAGACAGACATATAAGGGCTCCATACAGAATCCAAGGCATGGCACAAGAACTTCATTCTAAATGGTTTTATAATCTTATTGAGAATAAACACCATATGACATGTCAAGAAAAAAAATAATGCCTGTGAATAGATGGTAACAGAGAGGACAACAGAGGCTTTAAAACCTACCCAAGTTAGCAAAAATGACATTGCAAATTCTTCTAATCAACTGATCAATTGATTGATACAGATAGATAACTTTAAAAGTCTACATATTCATTTGCAAATTATGTAATAGTTTAAAATCTATTAATGCCAATGTATTACATATTATAAACCATGAGGCAAATTATTTTGCAGCCTTTAAAATTTGGTTCCTTTATACTTTCTCAGCTTCAACTTTTCCCATTGTTTCATTATAGACACTCAGCTGTGTTTAGATCCCCATCATGCAAGGCTATTACATACCCATAAGCATTTTGCATCAACTTTTTTTCTACTTAGAAAGACTTTAACCTCTTTTGTGTGAGCTGTCCTATATTTTATGTCTTATTTGAGTTTCTCTGAATCTAGCACATGAATACAAATATTCTAAATTATTGCCAGTTTATTAGCATAGCTCATTAGATAACAACATTTTCCTTCTGCTGCAAAGTACAAGAGTGCATAGGACATATATTATCTTTTTATTGTTGTTATTCTTGTTTTATCCTCTCACACACATAGTCAGTAATCAGGAAATGTTAATTGATTTACTGATTAGAAATTATGAAGCAATTCTTACCCTTAATTTGTACAGAGGTGTACATGAATGGCCACTGGATTTTATTGCCTGTGCTGTAAGTGGAGAAATCCAAAGTCACATCCAAGGCCTCATCAGGACATTCACTCAGCATATAACTCCAATGGTCTTGTTGCGTTAAGGGTAAGGGCATGAAATAAAAATGTGCTCAAATATGATCTAACCCATAGCAAATTTTCATGGACTTCTTTCTCCCGGAAGAAAGGCAGGGTGACAAAGACATGTACCATGTTCTTTTCAAGAAACACATCTGGAAATTCTTAAAGTGTAAAACCTCGAGTTGTGCCTTCTTTAAGGAAAATTGTTGCTAGAAGAGGGAGCTTACAACAAACAAGTTTACTATTAGAGTTATCTAATACTAAGCACATGTTATGCCCGGTGAGGGTTAAAAGAATTGAGATATGTCTCTGTAATTTGGTATACCTATTTTTTTGTTGCTCAGATATTGAAAAAGGAATTCAGAGAATATTCCTTAAAAAAACACAGATATTTATTAATATTTGCAATTATTTTGCCGTGTCTGTCACTGATTTCCTTTGTATTCTTGAAAGATCAAATATCTCTGCTTAAATATTTTTTAATAAAATGATAAAAATAAATTCTTCTATTTAAAAAAATCAATTTTCCTTGATGCATCAAGATTATAATATATTGTGTTTATTTTACAATTACAAAAATAAAGCTTCATCCCACTGTATACTTGGCTCAAAGGTAGAATATGTTAACTATTTTCTATAGTTCTATGTTCCAGAATCAAGGTTAACTTATATAATATAATGGGTGGAAAAAACTCAAAGTTATCTTTTCCAACAAAAGAAATTGTTTGTACTACAGTTTGCATTCAGTGTCTACCTGTTACACAAATAATCATCAAAAGACAGAGAAGGGCTTCCTATAGTGTGAGTGAATCCATTCTTTTGTGACCATTTCCTTAACAAGAAATGGTGCAGTTACATCATTCAGTCCTTTCTCATATATATAAAGGCTAGCCTTCATTACACTTACAAAAAAACTTTCTTTTTTATGTGTCATGTTAAAAGTAGTTGAGAGTATAAAAGTGTTAATCCCAGCAGGGTTTTAAGAGATAAATTATTTTTCTCATTAAATGAACCTGGTTATCAAATCTCATTTCATTTCAAAAATAAGCTTGGGTATATATGATAATTTATTTTTTCTATTGATGTTTGTTTTTTCTCCTTAGTTTCTCCAGTGGAACACTTAAAATTTTTTAAAGACAAACAACATTAAAGGTGGTATACTATAAATAAAAGTGAGAGATTAGTACTCACAATAGGAGACAGGTCTGTATGGACAACATGCATGTCATCCTAATGCTTCTCGTATCTATTACTTTAGTGAAAAATACTTATTTGGATATCTCACACCTCTCAGATACTCTTCTAGTCAATGGAGATATGCAGGGGTGGAAAAGATCGATGTGATTTCTGATTTCTGGCTTTGCTGTATGAGTGGAGGGAGCAATTAGCAAGCAAACATATACATGAGTTGTTTTTAATAGTGATAAACATTATGAGTAAAATAAAGCGGAAACGTGATGAAAGGAAATGAACTTGTTAATGATATTGAATTATTCTGGAAGGTCTCTAAATAGAGGCATTTCAGAGCAGCACTGGATCAATGTAGAACCATCAGCTAAGTCTGAAGAAGCCCAATTAAAAGAGGCTTTAATTTAGAGTGCAAATGCCCTGAAGTGAAAGTATTTCAACTGCAATGGGAAATAGTGGAGTAACACAAGATCAAAAATGCTACAAATTTTTATGATATTTTAAAAGCCCATTCTGGGTGTTAAATAAGTACAAAAGTGGTGGTAAATTGATATGTGAATGATGAATGTGGATTGAGTAAAAAATGGTAACGTGAAGAGTAGTGAAGTGATATCACTCAGACTATATCTTGGTGATAGGTATGATTTGTTAATATAGTAAATAAGTAAAAATAAAAGAGCAGAATGCAGACACAGAATATCTAGACTGATCACGCCATTAGCTTATGTTTCAAAATTCCCATCAGGTTTACTGAATATTTAGCTTATTATTAGTGCTTCTTAAAATAACAAAAACACCAGGTTTTAAGATTTCAATAGAAAGACCCAACTTCTAACTAATTATTGAAGTCAGCCTGAAAGAGGCATTTTAATCATCTTAAGCCAGTCTTGGGAATCAAAGCGTCCTTAGCTCTAATCCGACTGCTGACATTGACCCCCTTTTTTGCCTTTGGAAAATTGCTTAATCCTTCTGCTTGCGTTTGCTGTTTGTAAAATGAAGATAAAAAGCTGTTATTATATAAGTTAGAAATGCTATCACATAAAACAGAATAAACTGACAAATATATCATGCATATAGAATTTGTTGTGAAGCATCTTATTTTGCAATACACTTAAGAGGTATTTCTAAAAAGTAATTAAAACAGATTAGAAATTTTATAAAATATGTTTAATGTTATGAGCCATTAATTAAAGACAAATATATCTAAATATTCATAACAAAGCATAACTTATTTCAAAGTAAAAACTATATTCTTTGAAAATTTAAATATTTTTGATATCATTATTTGGAAAAATATTTGGTAGCAATCAGCCTCTAAATTAGCTTGAAATAATCGTATAAATGAGAAACTTGTTTTTCATCCATGGATATAAATATAAAACATAAGAAAAATAAATAAAAATAAGAACAAAATCATATACTCTAAACAGAAGCTATCCACTTTTTTTTTCCCCAGAAGAATCTTCACTTACGAATACAGAATTTGTACTAAAAACCAGTAACTACATTTAGGGGTCATATAGTTTACATAATCATTTTATTATATACACACCCAAAGTCATTAATGACTACTAGTAATCACATTTTCTCTTGTTCAAGAGGAGAACAGTTGATTTAGCCATATCACATAATAGAGTGTTAGTAAAAGGTGAGTCACACCAAGATCTATAATTAGTTTCAAATAATTTCAAATGTGAATAGTGATATAAAGTAATCATACCATGAGGCAACTGCCTTGTTCAGTAATTGCATATTCAGTTTTATTTTGTAATCTCACCCCCTTGCTGCTTGCATTTTCCATTTCTACTGTGAGTAAAGTTTACATCAGTCACACAATATGACGTAGAATGTAAAGGGGAATGCTCTGTCTACTCAATAAAGGTAGTTTACATTCAGTGTCTATTGACAATTGTGTAGCCACTAAGATAAGTACTTTAAGTACATAATTTAATCTAATTTTCTCAAGATTCATATGATAATTCTACAAGGGTATTCTTATAATTACCCATTTTAATAGTTGAGAAATCTGACACCACACTAATTTCAATATCTAATGTTACACAGTTAGTGAATGGGTGAGACTCAAGGTTTTCAAATTCCAAAACTATGCATCTTCTTTGTACTACCAGTATTATGACATAACTTTAGCATATTTTCATTTCAGAGTTAACTTTAATACTGCTTAAAAGTGTAAACATTGAATGTACTGTCTTTTGTTAAGAATTTATTTCATGTAACTTTCATGATGATCCAATATATGCTTAAAGGAAAGGACAAAGGAATATGAATGTAAAGATCACCATTTTGCTTAAATTGTATACATTTACCAAACTGATATCTACATGAAACAGAATACTATATAGAATGAGTAACTGTAAATAATTAGATAATTTGATCTTGGCATACCATTCTACCCTAAGTTATGCCATTAAACAAAATTTTACTTTAAAAAACGTAATAAGAATTTTGCTTCAGTACTATGCTTTGATTTTATGCAGAGAAACGAAATCTGGCTAATTTCAGAAAGCACAGAAAGGATCAAGGGACAACTAGAGATTTCAAAGAAATGCTGAATATTTAAGACTCAGAAAGAATGGAAATAAGACATTATATTTAAAGATACAATCTAATTAGCAGGAATTAACGAAAATATCCTTAGGACAGTTTGTGATATAAATAGTATACAAATTTTTATTGTATTTTTCAACATGAGTCAAATTTCAAGAGACAGAGTCTCAGGTACCAAGATTGAATGTCATGTTCAAGTGAACAAGAAATTTTAATTTTTCCCAATTAGCAGCTGCTGCAAGACTTTTCCTTAGTTCAGCTAAAGACAAGGTCCATGTCTGTCCCACAGCCACAATAATTTAGGCTTGCAGATGCTTTGAAGGGTGAGTGAAGCAGGGTTTTATTGGGTGAAAAGGAAAAAAAAGGGGGGGCGGGAAACAGGGATCTTCCGCAAGTGCAGAGTTCCTGCTAGAGCACTTCCTACCCGCAGCTTGAATCCCAGGTCCTATATAGGAAGAGAAGAAGCCTGGCTCCTCCCTGCTTCAAAGGGCGCTAACTTTTGTGGCTCCACACCAGGGCGGAGGCCCCTGGAAGTTTCTCCAGGGACCCCTCCCACCTGGCTATCTCATTCCCCCTCTAAAATAGTGCATCTAACTGCCATTAGATTAAGGGACAAAAACCAGTCTTAACTGCTTCCTGCTGATGAGTGTAGTGCTGTTCAGGGGAAATGGCAGTCAGAGCTCTTTCAGAGGCCTATCTAAGGGTCCCTAGCAGAAGGGCCATGGTCCCAGGCACCGGTTGCATGACCATTTGGAGTTTGATGGCCTGAAGGCAAGAACAGACAAACCACGTTATTAAAAAACATGTTATCAAAATAAAACAAGGGGAGGGGTAAGGATAGCTAAAAAAATTCCAAGGCCTTTTACCAGTTTACACAGGGAGAGGAAAGCCAAAAAACTGACCAAAAAAAAAAAAAACAAACAAAAAAAACTTTACCCTTTTGCTGGCATATTGGGCTTCCCGGTTCCCTTCCCCTGAGTCCAGTCCTAAGACAACTGGTTTAAAGTTTGGGGAATTAATTCTTTCAAGTTTGCAGGATGCATCTGAGGGGAGTGTCCTGTAGTAAGGAGACATGATTAACTATTATTGAAGAGAGAACTGAGAAGAAGAAAGAAAAAAGACGGCACCTCTTAAAGGAGTCCCAAGGGTTCAGGATGCATTTGAAAGGGGTACTGACTGAAGATGAATGGCTACCCATCTAGAAAGAGGGGAGCAAGTGTCCCTGGCTCCCTTCTCTTCCTAGCAGATACCCAGGGTACGTGAGGGAGAGAGGTTAGAGCTTCCTCTTTCCCTCTTCCATCCTTGTATTCCCGAGTTCTGGTGACTTTGGCAGGTAAGGCCTTGAGTACCAAAGCGACTTGCACCCATGAAGCAGGGGGGCCTAGGGGGTGGGAATCATTCACTCTTACCCACATATGCCCTATCTCCCCTGCTATCAGTAGCCTGGGATTCCCTGGACCTCATTTATCTCATGGATATGAACGTGGCCTTTATCCATGAAACAGGAAGCTTGGGGTTGGCTTAATCGGCAGGAATCAGCCACACTCACCCGCACTGTGCCTTTTAACTTCCATTATCATCTGCCTCTCAATCCCTCAGATCCAGTTTTCTTTCCTAGGGCTTTGACCCTAAGCTTGGAATTGAGTCTGGGACAAAGATATGTCTCAGAATGGGGATTGTATGGACTACTTACCATAAGCCAAATGCTAAGGTGAAACTGTGGAACTGAGTCCTCATCCAACAAGGGAGAGAAAAGGATGTTTTTTGACACACCCAGATAACTGGTAGCTATAGTTATGCTTGCTAGGATTTGGGTGCATGGTGCTTGGTTTTGGTTAGTTCCCTTGGTCTTACTTTCCCAAAAAGGAAACCTCTGGATGATGGGCACCCTATTTATTCTGTCACCTGGCAGGATTTGCATAATTGCTCAGAACTAGAATATTGATCCAGATTTTTACATTACCCATCCCTTTTGTTCTTTTTGAGCTGCCGCTAGAGAGTGTTGGTTGGTTCACAGAAACAAGCAGGGTTAGCCTAAAATGTAGGTGAAAACTTAAAAACAACTAGTAAGTTTAGAATTTAATGACAAATATAAGTTTTGAAACATGATTTCTCTTTCCAATCGCCATGTTTGTTTTAAAAAAACAAATAATCATAGGACTGAATGGTTTGCAAAATAGACTGTAGTCTAACACTTGGCCTGACTTTTGGCTTTGATGGAATTTTGTTCCACAAGGAATCTCAGATAAGACTTTTTAAAGCTGAGCACAGCCATGAGTTTATCCTCAAATACCTGTGAGGTGGGTGATTCTCTCCTCTTAAGGTCCCAAGGTAAGCTTGGAGCTCCTAGACCTGTTAGAAAGTGACATTCTTTACTGACTAGAGGTCAGGATCCCTACACAGGGACTGTGTAGGCAAGGATATGAGGCCATTTTCCTCACAGGGCTTTTATTGGTTCTGCTAGTCAAGATTGACTCCTTAAAGGGAAGCATACCCTTCCAGTCAAAGCTTTGGTAAAATAACCACTTTCTCCAATTGTGTTCTGTTGCAAAAGAAAGTGGATTCATTCTATTTTCTTTTTTTTGAGATGGAGAATTCATTCTTATAGTGATGCAAACAACTATATTTCCCTAAGTTGAGAATACTCACAGATAGGTTCCAAATTCTAGAGGAACCAGGCAGAGAGAAACAAACGTGCTCCAAATTTTGATCACAGGGGTATACCATACTCAATTATTAAAGGCTGTAAATAATTTAAAATAAGTTTCCTTGACTCTGAAAAACAAAACAAGGATTCGCGATATTCCAAGCAAAAGTCAAAAAGGTTGCTTCAGCTTCCTGAGTTCAGTCCATTTAGTTAACTCTTGCTTTGCTTGGTATTCATGAACATTTAGGCTCTTTATGAGTCCTGTACATTTTTCTTTATTCCAATGTTACAGTTTCTAAAGTCATCAGAAGCCTGTATTTGAGAGCACCTGTTAATGTTCTGTAGCTCATTATAAACCATTTTTGAAAAGGATTAAAACAAGACAACAATTGTCTGTGAATAGCAAAATGTCCAGGATAGTTACAGTTAGAAATACAATTGACAAAGCAGTTTGGTTATCTCCGTGGTTTACAATAACTTAACATAAAAACCTTAATTATGATTGATAGCACATACTTAGACATTAGAATTTTAGAAATTCCATACAATTTGAAACATATATTAGCATTATTCACTAACATATAACCTAAAGAAGACTGAACATCATTTTGTCAATCTCATGTAACTAAACATGTAAAATAATCCTGTTTACCTTTGTTTTCTGGACACTTCAGGGACCCTTTGAAATATCCAAAAAGCCAGGCGTCAGGGAAGACAATTTTGAAACTGAAGTTTGATTAGGGGAAGTCTGTTAAATGTTTGAGGTTTAAAACACTTGATATTATAAAATAGAATTCCAGATTACCATAAGTGATTTATTCTGCAAAAATGATGACTCAGAAACTGTAAAGAGGCAAAAACCTTTTATAACCCTTTATAAATTTTGCCACCATGCTCAACTAATTTTTTTGTACTTTCGGTAGAGATGGGGTTTCGCTATGTTGGCCAGGCTGGTCTCAAACTCCTGACCTCAGGTGATCTGCCCACCTTGGCCTTCCAATGTGCTGGGATTACAGGTGTGAGCCACTGTGCTTGGACGAGGAATATATATTCTGTGGTTGATGGGTGGACTTATTCAACAGATGTCTATTAGATTCAGTTGTCCAAGTGTCCAATTTAAATCAATATTTTTTTTTGTTAGCTTTCTGTCTCAATGATCTAATGCTGTCAGTGTGGTTTTGAAGTCCATACTATGATTGTTTGGCTGTCTATGTCTTTTCATAGGTCTAGAAGTACTTGTTTATGAACAATTATTTTATGTTCTTCAATAGTGGATGTGTATATGTTAGGATAGTTAAGTCTTCTTATTTTATTGAACTCTTTATCATTATGTAATGCCCATCTTTGTCTTCTTTTACTGTTTTTGGTTTAAAGACTTTTATTAGATATAATAATTGCACCCTGCTCTTTTTGTTTCCATTTGCATGAGAGATCTTTCTCCATCTCTTCATTTTGTGCCTATGGGTGTTTTTATCTGTGAAGTGGGTCCCTTGAAGACCAGAGATGAATGAGTTTTGTTTTTTAATCCAACTTACAGCTCTTTGCCTGTTAAGGTTTCTGTTGAAAAGTCTGTGGTAGCCTGATGGCATTCTCTTTGTATGTGATCTGATCTTTTTTTTTTTTTTTCTAGCTGTTTTTAAGAATTTTTTTCTTTCTGGTTGACCTTGGACAGTCTGTTGACTACATGCCTTGGTGATGCTCATTTTGTATAGTATTTCAAAGTGTTCTTTGGATTTCCTGTATCTGGATGTCAATGGTTTAGACCACTGACATTCGAGGTTAATATTGAATATTAATATTCACCATTGTGAAGCTGTTGGTTGGTTACTTTGTAGTTTATATTGCATGGTTGCTATACAGGGTCTGTGAGTATGTACTTAAATGTGTTTTTCTGGAAGCAGAAAATATTCATTTCAATATTTAAAACTCCTTTAAGGATTTCTTGTAAGGATCTATTGTAAGGCTAGTCTATTGGTAACAAATTCCCTCAGCACTTGCTTCTCTGGAAAATATTTTATTTCTCCTTTACTTATGAAGCTTAGTTTGGCAGGATATGAAACTCTTGGTTGGAATTTCTTTTCTTTAAGAATGCTGAAAATAGGCCCCCAATATCCCCTGCTTTGTAACGTTTTCACTGGGAAGTCTGCTGGTAGCCTGAGGAGGCTCCCTTTTTATGTAATCTGACTTTTTCTTCTAGCTGCTTTTAAATTTTTTTTTTCTTTAGTGTTGATCTTGCACAATCTGTTGAGTAGATGCCTTTGTGATACTCATTTTGTATTGTATTTCACAAACGTTCTCTGGATTTCTTGTATTTGGATGTCAACCTTTCCAGCAAGATTAGAAAATTTTCTTGGATTATTCCCTCAAATATATTTTCTGTGTTGCTTGTTTTTTTCTCCTTCTCTCTTAGAAATGCCAATCATTCATAGGTTTTGTTGTTTTACATAAGCTCATATTTCTCAAAGACTTTCTTATTTTTTTTAATTTTTGTCTGTCTGGGTTGATTTGAAAAACAAATGTTCAAGCTCTGAAATTCTTTCTTCTGCTTGGTCTAGTCTATGGATAAAGATTTCAATTGAATTTTGAAATTCCATTAGTGAGTTTTTCAATTACAGAAGCTTTGATTGATTTCTTTTCAGAAGATTTAAACAATAATATCCAAAACAATCAGTGGTTTCAGTTTGAGCCCTTAGGTTTCATTTTTATACGTAAGATGAAGTGTGCGTAAATTTTTATGATTTGTCAAAAATCCTATCCCTTAAAATTGTAATTTTTATTGTGCTTAACTTTTCTATTTATTATCTCTAAAAATCAGGATCAGTATACCTATAGGTATAAATATAGATATAGACCAGTAAGCTATTGTTTCTCACAATGTCACTATGAAACTTGGTGGCTTAAAACACCATGAATGTATTATTTCTAATAATTTTATAATTCAGCTGGAAGGCTATTCTCGTCTGAACTTGGCTTACTCAGATATTTGTGCTTAGCTACAGATTTATAGGATGCTCAGCTGAACTTGGGTGGACACTATTTGGCAATTTTGAGCAGGCTGATCAAGGATGGTTGGACCAGGAGAATTGAGCTGTTCGCCATGTATCTCACATCATCCATCAACATACACCAAACTTGGTTCTATTGAAGTAGCAATTATATGAGAGAGTGGAAGGAACCCACCAAGTTCTTGAAGACTAGTCTTAAATTAGGCGCAATGGCATTTTTGGTGGGCACAGCAGGTCACAAGACCAGTCCTTTATGTAATGTCAGAAAATCAGTTTTACCTTGCAGTGGAATTGATCTTGAGGAAGAATTAATTAAGGAAAATTTGGCAGGGCACAGTGGCTCATGCCTATAATCCCAGCACTTTGGGAGGCCGAGGCGGGTGGATCACCTGAGGTCAGGATTTCGAGATCACCCTGGCCAACGTGGCGAAACCCCAACTCTACTAAAAATACAAAAACTAGCTGGGCACGGTGGCGGGCGCCTGTAATCCCAGCTACTCGGAAGGCTGAGGCAGGAGAATCGATTGAACCTGGGAGGTGAAGGTTGCAGTAGCCAAGATTGCACCATTGCACTCCCGCCTGAGTGACACAGTGAGACTCTGTCTCAAAAAAAAAAATAAGGAAAATTTATAAATTAGTATACAAAAAATGATTCTTACTTCATGGCATTGTGGACAATGTAAAATAAAAGACTGTATTACTACATAGAGGATCCATATGCTAGTTCTGGTCCAGACAGCTGTTAAACACAATGCAACATTGGATGCATATCTTTAAGGAACATTTAAACTAAGTCTGTAATTAAAAAAAAAAACACACAATCATCAAGTCCTTTTACTTACAGCAATGCTATTGACATTTCCTATTTCTAATGTTGTGATTAATTCTGTGTAAGAATAACAACAGCATCTATAGTAATATTGAGTATAAATAATCACTACTTTATTTCTTCATACACTTCAGAACTATAGTAAGAACTTTATGTCCAGGGTCTCATGCTTAAAATAAGGTCTATGAGGAAGGTATCTTTTTTATAGTTTGTTTTGTGCACAGAGGCATAAAAATGTTTAATAATTTTTAATAATAAAAAACAAGTAAGTGGTGAATGATTAGGTAGATGCCAGATGACTTTGAAAGCATTGAAGTCACTGATGATTCATATGAATTTGATATATTAAAAACAAAAATGCAGATAAATCACCTTATACAGAATAATTGCTTCATAAAGATTAACTTCAGTTACACTTTTATTTTCTCACATAAATTTAAGTCCTGTAGTCTAAAAAATAGTATGTTTTTATTGATGGATTTCAAGTTTTGTGGTCAGTTTATTAGTATGTGGTCATAAACATGCTAATATGCTAGAATACTTGTAATGTGGCAACTATAAATTTCCTATACCAGGATAATTCCTCCTTACTATCTCTATTTTTGTCTGTTTTGTATTTTATGGATACTTGTATTTGTGTTTATGTGTTTTCCACTGGCTCAACAAATTAAAAAATGTTCACTGTTTCTTATAGTCTAATGTGACTTAATGAAGAACGATTTACTGTATACTCTTATTTGGGTTTAACAAACCTCTTGCAGATGTGTAGCATATTAAATGAGAGATATAGTTCTTTAGTCTGCATGTAAACATAATTAGGTTTTTAATGTTCCAAGTTCTTGAAATTTAATAGTCCAAGAAAATGTTTTTATATAACATAAAGTTATCTTGAAAGAAAATACTTGTGAGGGTTATTTCATCAAACTGGTGAATTCATGTGTCAGATTTGCTCATGGTAGAATATGTGATTATAATCCATCTACAGCATTCCATTTTATGGAAACTTTTTAGGGAGACTTCACTGATTACATGAATGAATATGTAGTTTTCACGAGTTGAAGCCCTCTCCTTTTCTAAATAAATGCATTTTAAGTACCCTTACAGTTTATGTCAATATTTTATAGGCATTTTCTTCCTCATTCCTATATTGAAGATAAAGTTTTAATTTTTAGATTGATTATTTTCACATCTTTTATTTATCCTCAGGTTAATGAATCTTCTTTGCCAATTTTAAAGCACAGACATCCAAACTTATTGACAATTTCTCAGTAAGAGGAGGCCATGCAAGAAAGTCTTAATGTCAAATTTGCTTCTTCTGATTCAAAATGTCTTTCAAAAGAATATATAATTCATCATGGAAAGAAAATATTGAACATACATTAAAAGCTTACACAGGAAAAGAATAATAAAATGATTTAAATATTCAATTTTTATTTAGTGGAAATGTATTTTTATGTCACCTTTTCACTATTTGCCCATCTTCTGATTAATTATGTACGCTTCTCAGCCTTTCTAATGTGGAAAGCTGATCACTACATCTTAGTTTACCAGGCAGGGCTTCCTTGCTCTTCATTTTTCCCTTGGGTTCAGCAAGTAGAAGGCGCAGTAGAGTATTAGAAGGCAGATGAAGAAACACATTGGAGATGTATCCCCTGTGCATTGCCATCATTGTAGCAGTGATTGTTCTGTTGTTTCAACTGATGTCAGGTGATCCCTTTTCCATGGAGCCAAGGTGTCTGGTAACACCATTTTTTTTTTTTTCTTTCAGGCTTATTGTGTGATGGGTCTTTACTGTGGCCAGTACCTAAGTGTTTCATATTCCTTTGTGGTTCTTTAAACCTACCTGCCACTCTAAATCCTACATCCTTTAAAGTTCCTTTTTTGAGTGTGTGACAACTCTAATTGACATACATTCTAAAGTAGTTATTTGAACAATCTTATTAACAATAAAAGGAAACTATTGAAAGTTGTATAATTTTAGCCTGCATTTTTTCCCTTAATGGAAGGATAAGTGTGATTCACATGCCTTATTATTTTTTTTTATTTTTCTATTCTTTATTCTTTTAGGCTGTTTTAATTAAGAAAGAACAAAATTTTAGGGTATTTTTAGTTCTGGAGTAAAAATAAAAATCTTTTCATTTGTACCTTTACAAATGTAGTCTTTAGAAATTAGAAAAAAATCAGAAATACCACAGGTATGAGGACAATATGAAAACTCATTTTTATACAGGTGATATGGTTTGGGTCTGTGTCCCCACTCAAATCTCATCTCAAATTGTAATCCCCATGTGTTGAGGGAGGGACCTGTAATCCCTGTGTGTGGAGGGAGGGGAGGTTGTCCCCATGCTGTTCTCATGATAGTGAGTTCTCATGAGATCTGACAGTTTTATAAGTGTTTGACAGTTCCTCCTTCATATGCTCTCTTGCCTGTCATCACGTAAGATGTGCCTGCTTCACCTTCTGCCATGATTGTAAGTTTCCTGAGTCCTCAAAGCCATGCGGAACTGTGAGTTAATTAAACCTCTTTCCTTTATAAATTATCCAGTCTCAGGGTAGTATCTTTATAACAGTGTGAGAACAGACTAATACAACAAGTTAACTAGTGCCAAAAGGCTAAAACCTGATAATTTGCAGTTAGTATAATTTAGTTCTAAATAGCTGAGATTTTTCACGTATTCTTTACTCTGCCCACAGGAAATGACCAAATTAAACTATTATTTATAATTTCTAAGAAATTCAAAGAAAGCATGAAAATGTTTACCTTCAGTAAAAGGCATCGAAAAATTGTGTATTTGACAAAGAATAAAATCAAAATTGATTTAGTAAGCTGTATACTGTAAAAGAAAATATCGACAATACAGTTGCTGTTGATAAAAGCAGGCTATTTCTATTTTTGCTCAATGAAATAAACTTGTAATATTGATGCTTCACACAGAAAAAAATATTATTTTTCTAATATATTAATTGTGAAATAATAAGAATGTATTTGAACATATAGTGAAAAAATCCTCATAACAGCAGCATCAAAATAAGTTTAATACATTTTTCAGTGCCACTGAAAGTACTGAACAACTAATAAGATAGATTGCAAACCTTGTTAAATTCAAGCTTTTTATGTCAATACTGTAAAGTATACTCCCTACTGTCTCTCACTAAACACATACATGTTTCCTTACTGCAATTAGGGTACATTGACAATTTAAAAAGTAATACAGATACTAGTAATATGCTTTTTAGTTAAATACAATTAGTGTTAAACAACTTAGCAAAATAAATATGTATTTTTAGAAAGGGCCTTCACTAAATAATGACGTTTATTAATTCATATTAACAACCAAACTTATTGTAATAATGTAAGACACCTTCCACACAGTCATCACCTTACATATATAGAACAGAGTTGCTAGCCTGGCTCAGCTCCAAATCCAAGCTTCTGTACTCTGATCTGTGACACTGACTTGACCCTTCTTGTTTTTTCTGTTTTTTTCCAGCCAGCAGCTCGTTAGAAACATCTCTTCAACTCAACAGTAGCAGTTCAGTTTCCAGCCAAAACACACTTAAAATAGCATAAGATTAATAAATAAAAGATTACAAAACAGAATCTATTACCACATCAAGAAAATTTTTGTGTCTGAGTTATCAAGGATATTGGTCTGAAGTTTTATTTATTTGTTGTGTATCTCCCAGGTTTTGGTATCAAAATTATGCTGGCTTCATAGAATGACTTAAGGAGGAGTTCCTTCTCAATCTTTTGGAACAGGTTCAGTAGGAATGGTACCAGCTCTTCTTTATACATCTGGCATAATTCAGCTGTGAATCCATTTGGCCTTGGGCTTTTCCTGAGTGATAGGCTTTTTATGACTGATTCAATTTTAGAACTTGTTAGTAGTCTGTTTAGGGTTTCAATTTCTTCCTGGTTCAATCTTGGGAGGTTGTATTTTTCCAGGAATGTATCCGTTTCTTGTAGAAATTCTAGTTTGTGTGCACAGAGGTGATTGTCATAGTTTCTGTTTTTTTTTTTTAATTTGTTTAATTTTTACTTCAACAAGGTTGGTTGGTGCTAATGTCCCCATTGTTATTTCTCATTGTGTTTATTTTTTTTCAACCTTCTTTATTTTTCCAATAGATTTTTGGGGGACAGGTAGTGTTTGGTTACGTGGATAAGTTATTTAGTGGTGATTTCTGAGATTTTGATGCACCCATCACCTAAGCAGTGTACACTGTACCTAATATCTAGTCTTTTATCCCTCCCCCTTCCCCCATGCTTTTCCCTGCACCCTCAAAGTCCATTATATCATTCTTATGCCTTTGCATCCACATAGCTTAGTTCCCACTTACTAGTGAAAACATAAAATGTCTGGTTTTTCATTCCTGAGTTACTTAGAATAATGGTCTCCAATTCCATCCAGGTTGCTGGAAATGCCTATATATATATATATATAGCAACACAATTTGCTATATGCTTATAGCAACACAATTTGCAATTGTGAGATATACATATATATATATCTCACATACATATATATGTGTATATATATATATCTCACATACATATATATGTGTGTGTGTATATATATATATATATATATATACACATATATATGTATGTCTCACATTTTATTTATCCGCTTGTTGACTGATGGGCATTTGGGCTGGTTTCATATTTTTGCAATTGGAAATTGTGTTGCTATAAGCATGTATGTACAAGCGTCTTTCTTGTATAATGACTTATTTTCCTCTGCTAGACACCCATAAGTGGAATTGTTGCATCAAATGGTAGACCTACTTTTAGTTATTTAAGAAATGTCCACACTGTTATTTTGATCTTCCCTTTTTCTTCTTTTTAGTCTAGATAGTGGTCTATCAATATAATTTATTCTTTCCAAGAACCAACTTCTTGTTTCCTTGATCTTTTGTATGGTTTATTGATCTTAATTTCATTTAGCTTAGTTTTGATTTTGGTTATTTCTTGTCTTCTGCTAGCTTTGGTGTTGGTTTGCTCTTATTTTTCTAGTTCTCTAGTTGTAGTGTGAGGTTGTTAATGTGAGATATTTTTAACTTTTTGATGTGGGCATTTTGTGCTATAAAGTTTTCTCTTAACACTCCTTTAACTGTGTCTCAGAGCTTCTGTTATATTGTATCTTCCTTCCCATTAGTTTTAAAGAATTTCTGAATTTCTGTCTTAATTTTATTGTTTACCTAGAAGTCACTCAGGAGCAGGATGTTTAATTTCCATGTAATTATATAGTTTTGAGATAAATTCTTAATAATATTGGCTTCTATTTTAATTGCACTGTGGTCAGAGATTATGGTTGGTATAATGTAGACTTTTTTTTTTTAATTTGCTGAGAATTTTTTTGTGGCCGTGTGGTTGATTATAGAGTATGTGCCATGTACAGATGAGAAAATATATATTCTGTTGTTTGGGGTAGACAGTCATGTAGATGCCTCTTAGGTCCATTTGGCTGAGGGTCAAGTTTAGGTCTGGAAAAATCTTTGTGAGTTTTCTGTCTCAATAATCTGTTTAGCACTGTCAGTTGAGTATTGAAGTTTCCCATTATTGTTGTGTGGTTATGTAAGTCTCTTCGTAGGTATCTAAGAGCTTGCTTTATGAATCCTGGTGCTCCTGTGTAAGGCGAATGTATATTTAGGATAGTTTTTTCTGGTTGAATTGAACACATTATCATTATATAATGATTTTCTTTGCCTTTTTTTGATCATTGTTGATTTACAGTCTGTTTTTTTCCTGAAATTAGAATAACAACTATGGCTTTTTTCTGCTTTCTATTTGTTTGGTACATTTTTCTCCATTCCTTTACTTTGAGCCCATGGATGTCACTGCATGTAAGATGGGTCTTTTGAAGACAGCCATCCCACAGCCATGTAATCTTCAACAAAGCTGACAAAAACAAGAAATGAGAAAGGACTATCTATTCAATAAATAGTGCAGGGATAACTGGCTATGGAGTTATCCCATATGGAGAAGAGTGAAACTTGAACCCTTCCTTATACTATATATAAAAATCAATTCGAGGTGGATTAAAAATGTAAAACTATTACACTACTTGAAGAAAACGTAGAAGATATCATTTCAGACATAGGCCCTGGCAAAGATTTCATGATGAAGGTGCCAAAAGCAATTGCGATGAAAACAAAAATTGACAAGTGGGAGCAAATTAACTACAAGCTTCTGTACAGCAAAATAAAGTATTAACAGAGTAAAGAGAAATCCCACAGAATGGGGGAAAATATTTTCAAACGATGTATCTGACAAATGTCTAATATCCACAATCTATAAGTAACTTAAACAAATTATAAAGTGGGCAAAGGACATGAACACACATTTCTCAAAATAAAAAAACATAAGCAGCCAACATACATACAGAAAAAAAATGCTCATCATCACTAATCATTAGATAAATGCAAATAAAAACATATTTAGATAACATTTCACACCAGTCAGAATGACTATTATTAAAAAGTCAAAAAGTAATAGATGCTGGTGAAGCAGTGGAGAAAAGAGAATGCTTATACACTGCTGGTGGAAATGTAAACTAGTTCAGCCCTTGTGGAAAGCAGTTTGGATTTCTCAGAGAACTTAAAACAGAACGACCATTTGACACAGCATTTCCATTATTAGGTATATAATAAAGGAATATAAATCATGCCATCATAAAGACACATGCACACATATGTTCAGTGCAGGACTACTCACAGTGGCAAAGACATGGGATCAACCTAGATGCCTATTGATTGTAGACTGGATAAAGAAAATATGTCACATATACACCAAAAAATACTACACAGCCATAAAAAAGAATGAGAGCGTATCCTCTGAAGCAACATTGATGTAGCAAGAGGCCATTATTCTAAGCAAGCTAATGCAGAAACAGAAATCAAATAACACATGATGTCACTTATAAGTTGGAGCTAAGCATTGAGTACACACAGATACAAAGAAGAGAACAATAGACAGAGGGCCTACTTGAGAGTGGAGGATGGGAGGAGGGTGAGGATAAAAAAACTGCCTATCAAGTACTATGCTATTCACCTGGGTGACAGGTACATCAATCCCTTGCAACATGCAATTTACCTATATAATAAACCTGCACAAATGCTCCTGAAATTAAAGCTTAATAAAAAAAGAAAAATTTTAACCATAATAGAGTTTATCCAAACAGTTCAAGATTGTATCAATATTAGTAAATCCATTACTATTATTCAACAGCATAATAGTAGATCCACAAGAAATTTTTAAAATTACAATGTGATACCACTTCACATCCTTTAGAATGGCACAGTAAGAAAGAAGAAAAAGAAACAAAGAAAGAAAGAAGGAAAGAAAGAAAGAGAAAAAGAAAGAAAAAAAGAAAGGAAAGAAAGAAAGAGAAAGAAAGGAAAGAAAAGAAAGAAAGGAAGGAAAAGAAGAAATTGTTAAGGATGTGGAGATGTTACAACTCTTTTTATTGTTGGCAAAATGTAAACTAGTGCAGTCACTGGGCAAAATTGTAGTGATTTCTCTAAAAATTAACATACGATTATTGCATGACCCAGTAGTTTCACTACCAGATATATGTTCAAGAGGAATGAAAATAGGGACTCAAAGAGATATTTGTATATCAATGTTTATGGCAGCATTTTTCACAATAGCCAAAAGGTGGAAACAACCAAAATTGTTATCAATAGATCAACGGATAAGCAAAAGTAGTATATATATATATAATGGAATATTACTCATCTTTAAAAAACAGAAGGAAATTCTGGCACATACTATAGCATATGATAAACCTTAAAAAGATTATAGTAACAGTAGACACAAAATGAGAAATATTGTATGATTCCACTTACATACTTTTATGTGGCATATAGAATAGTCAAATTCAGCTGTGCATGGTGGCTCATGCCTGTAATCCCAGCACTTTGGGAGGCCGAGGAGGGTGGATCACCTGAGGTCGGGAGTTTGAGACCAGCCTGACCAACATGGAGAAACTCCAACTCTACTGAAAATACAAAATTAGCCAGGGGTGATGGCCCGTGTCTGTAATCCCAGCTACTCAGGAGGTGGAGGTAGGAGAATCGCTTGAACCTGGGAGGCAGAGGATGGGGTGAGCCAAGATTGCACCGTTGCACTCCAGCCTGGGCAACAAGAGTGAAACTTCGTCTCAAAAAAAAAAAAAAAAAAAAGTCAAATTCATAGACACAGGAAGTAGAATGATTATTACCAGGGGTTTGCAAAAGGAAGAAATGGGAAGTTAGTGTATCATGGGTACAGAATTTCAGCTGGGAAAGATAAAAAATTTCTGAATACAGATGGTAGTGGTTATTGTTTAATATGCATGTACTTAATGTCACTGAGTTGTAATCGTAAACATAAAGTGGTAAATTTTATTTTATGTATATTTTACCACAATAAAAATCAGTGAAAGAGAAAGACACCTTATGATTATTTTCATAGATACAGAATAAAAGACATCAAGGAAATTCAATACACATTTGTTGATAAAAGAACTCACAGAATAGGATGCTTTAAAAGGATAAACCATATTCCTAAAGCCTGCATTTTGATTTTAATGGAAACACAAGTGATACTGCCACTATGATTAGGGAAAAAACAAGGATATTCCTTATTTTTATTGTAACTAGAATTGTACTAAATATATTAGTCAATGCAACTAGGCAAAAGGAGTCAAAGAGAGTTTGAAGAATAAGAAAAGAAGAAATGTTATTTTCCTATATCATGATAATGTAACTATCATAGAGAACTAATCATATATTTAATTCAAGTAATAATTTGAAGAGGTAGAAGGTCAAAAATTAGCATACAGAAATCAACGACCTTCACATAAACACATAATAACCTGTGAGAAGATATTATAGCTTAAAATATTTATTTATAATAGCCAGTAGGATAATAAAATACCTAGAAATAAGCCTAATAGTAATGGACAACACATCTATGAAGGAATATATAAAAATACCAAAAGAAATACAAAATACTTGTCGGGAATGAGTAAAAAGCCATTTCTAATTCTTGGATAGGAGAAACATGTAAAGGGGAGTTTATTAAGTGTTAACCTACCTGATCATAAGGTCCCACAATAGGCTGTCTGCAGGTTGCAGGGCAAGGACAGCCAGTCTGAGTCCCAGAACTGAAGTACTTGGAGTCGGGTGCTCAAAGGAAGGAAGCATCCAGGACGGGAGAAAGAAGTAGGCTGGGAGGCTACGCCAGTCTCCTTTTCACATTTTTCTGCCTGCTTTATATTGGCTGGCAGCAGGTTAGATTGTGCCCACCAGATTAAGGGTGGATCTACCTTCCCCAGCCCACTGACTCAAATGTTAATCTCTTTTGGCAATGCCCTCACAGACACACCCAGGATCAATATTTTGTATCTTTCCATCCAGTCAAGTTGACATTCAGTATTAACGATCACAGAGGGGTTAGTAATGAACAAGAAATTAAACATATTATACAGCAGCTGCTTAAAATTGCATTGTCTCAGGAAAGGTAGAACTAATATAGGATTAATATTTGCAAACATATAATAACTGTTACAGTTGAGGGAAAACAAAAATACAAAATATAAATAAGCAAATACACGAAGAGGCAATTCACAAAATTTTGATATACTATTTTGCCTTACTATACTACTAAGCAATTAAAAGCTTGACTGAAAAAATAAAGACCATCTTGGTGAAGCTGTGGGGAAACAGGCACTCTCACCTTCTATGATTATTACTTACTACAACACTTAATGAGGGAAACTTGACAATATCTAACAGAAATACAATTTTTTTTTTTTTTTTGAGATAGAGTCTTGCTCTGTCACCCAGAGTGGAGTGCAGTGGTGAGATCTCGGCTCACTGCAACCTCCTCCTCCCAGGTTCAAGCGAGTCTCCTGGGTCAGCCTCCTGAGTAGCTGGGACTACAGGTGTGCACCACCACTCCCAGGTAATTTTTGTATTTTTAGTAGAGATGGGATTTCACCATGTTGGTCAGGCTGGTCTCGAACTCCTGACCTTGTGATCCTCCTGCCTCGGCCTCCCAAAGTGCTGGGATTACAGGCATGAGCCACCACTCCAGGCCCAAAAATACAACCTCTGATCCTGCAATTCCACTTCTAGGAAATGATTGAAAATGTAAGTCTAATATCACATTAACTTACATGCAGTGGTTATTCATTGGAGCATTGTTTATAGTTATGTAGTATTAGGGAAAAAAGCCTATCTTACATGAATAATTAACTGATTGAATAAACCATGCTACTTGAAAACAATGAAGTCCACTGTAGTTGTAAATCATCGACAACAATCTCTATAAGCCCATATAAAGTTTTATCCAGAATACATTGCTAATTGAAAATAGTAAATTCAAAAATATTTATAGTAGAGTACAGTTAGTGTAAGAAAAATATAATAAGAACATATAAATATATCTCATTTTTATTAAAAATGCAAAAATAATAATGCAAAATACTATGAGAATGAGAACCTACAGAGAGTGGATGGAAATGGGGGGAAAGGATTGGGGGGGGTGAATAGAGTTTAGTTTTGTTTAGTTTTAATTTTCGTAAGCATGTTTATGTTTTACATAAAATATAAAATAAAATCAACAATGAAAAATAAAACAAATTACAAACAAAACAATTGAATTGATGTCTATTCCATGTTTATAATATGGTCACACTAAAGGGAGATAATGTTTCCCAAATAAATTCAAACACAGTATATACCCTAAAGTTTAAAATAAAAAAAGAACAACTATAAACTAATATTGCCCTCTATTCTGTTTCATATGTTTTTTCTCCCAAAGATATGTTTCAGAAATTTCAGAATAAATGTATAATTTTCTATGATTTAGCAAACAAGTAGACAAGTAGACATCTTTAGTTTAATGGGTGCCAGATTTGTCACAGTTGGGGACAAAGTTATTAATATGGAAAGGTGGAAAGAAAGAATGTCTTCTATCATGTTGAACTGGAATCAGATGTATCAATATGAACTTATAGTAGATAGAAAGGTAGGTAGGTGGGTGGATGGATAGAGATGAGAAGGAAACATACATCTCTCACGCATAGCACATGTGTATATGTAAATATCTGTAGAGCTTACACATGACAACCAATGGCAGTAAACACACCTAGCACAAATATATTAGTGTGTGAGTAATATTTTTCTCCATGGCTTTTTGGAATAATGGCTAATTCTAGAACTAGAAGAGGAAAACTCTTGGATGCTCATGGAATATTTTGTTATACTACAGAATAAGGAAGATTTTAAGTATGAAAGGGGCATGTTGAAGGTCACAAGGATCAGCCTGAAGGTACACATACTGACCAAATATGGTATAATGAAATCTTCAAAATAAATAATGACAATGGAATGTAATCCACTAAATAAAATAGGTAACCCTGAGTCCATCATGATATCAGTAAATTTAGGAATAAACCAATAAAGTAATAGTAAGGAAAAGCTTTTTTTAAAAAAATATTGAGACAGCAACAATAAATGCTGAAGAAATCATAGTGTTAGTAAAACAATATTTGTCAACCATGATGATAATTATAAAATAATTATCCACTTGCTGCTAAAAGCAGCAATGGATGCTAAATCTAACCAGTGCAAGTTTGATGAGAAACAGAATATTTGTTTTAAGGTGTTTCTTTTCAATAAATGTTGTTTAGTTAAAAAGTAAATAATCATAAAATTAAAGTGGGGGAAAAAAACTTTACGTCAACATCTTCATCCAGTGGCCAAAGTAAAGATACCAATAAAGGGAATGGCAGGCATCTCGTGCCTCCTGACATGAAGCACATAGAAGGGCACAACACCACTTTTGTGGTACTTTTGCTGAAAATGAATAGCTTGAATCTCATCACCAGGAAAAAATGGACTAGCCCAAATATGAAACTCTACAAAATAAATATCCTGAACTCTTTAAAAATGCAAGGGACTGAAAAACAACAGCAACAAAAACGTTGAGAAATTGTTTCAGATTAAAGGAAAATAAAGAGTCACAGTAATTAGCTATAATGTGTGGTTATGATCCAGGCAATGGATCAGGATGACAGCGTGGAGACTAAAGAGCGTTACTGAGACAATGAGAAATTTGAATATGGACTCTGATTAAGATAAAGTACTATATTAATACTAGATGTTATGGCTTAGGTTCTACTGTAGTTTTTTTTGTTGTTATTTTTTGGATATGTACTTTGAAATAATGAAATAAAATTTCAAAAATTTTTTTATTCTGGGTAAAATGTAATGAAATGTAATGAAAAGATTGGGAACAATTGTGGCAACATGGATCTATTAGACTATACTTGCTAATTTTGATATTATTTTATTCATTTTTGTTTCTCCTTAATGACTGTGTGTTTTATTTATTTTTATTATTTTTTTAACTGGGTGTCTGGTATTCTTTTTTAAAAAACTTTTAGGTTCAGGAGTACATGTGAAGGTTTGTTATATAGGTAAATTGTGTATCATGGGAGTTTGGTGTACAGAATATTTCATCATCCAGATAATAAGCATAGCACTCAATAGGTAGTTTTCCAATCTTCATTCTCCTCTCATGCTCCACCCTCAAGTAGGGCCTGGTCTCTGTTGTTTGTTCTTCGTGTCCATATGTACTCAATATTTAGCTCCCACTTATAAATGAAAATATGCAGTATTTAGTTTTCTGTTCCTGTGCTAATTTGCTTAGGATAGTGGCTTCCAGCTTCATCTATGTTGCTGCAAGGACATGATCTCATTCTTTTTTATGGCTGCATAGTATTTCATAGTGTATATGTACCACATTTTCTTTATCCAGTTTACAGTTAATGGGCATTTAGGTTGACTCCATGTCTTTGCTATTGTGACTAATGCTCCAACAAACATTTGTGTGCATGTGCCTTTATGGTAAAATAATTTATATTCCTTTGAGTATATAGCCAACAATGAAATTGCTGGGTCAAATGGTAATTCTGGCTTAAGTTCTCTGTGAAGTCACCAAGCTGCTTTCCACAATGGCTGAACTAATTTGCATTCCCACCAACAGTGCATAAGTGTTGCTTTTTCTCTACAACCTTGCCAGCATCTGTTAGTTTTTGACTTTTTAATAATAACAACCATTCTGAGTGATATGAGATGATTCCTCATTGTGGTTTTCATTTGCATTTCTCTTATGATTAGTGATGTTGAGCCTTTTTTCATATGCCTCTTTGTGACATGTATGTCTTCGTTTGAGAAACGTCTGTTCATGTTCTTTGCCTGCTTTTTTATGGGGTTGTTTGTTTCTTTGCAAATTTGTTTAAGTTTCTTATAGATTCTGGATATTAGACACTTGTCAGATGCATAGTTTGCAAATATTTTCTTACATTTTTGTAGGTTGTCTGTTTGCTCTGCTGTTTGTTTCTTCTGCTGTGCAGAAGCTCTTTAGTTATTAGGTCCCATTTGCTATTTTTCATTTTTGTTGCAATTGCTTCTGGCATCTTTGTTATGAAGTCTTTCCTATGTCTGGAATGGTGTTTCCTAGGTTATCTTTTACAAAATCAACAAAAACAAGCAATGGGAAAAGGAATCCCTTTTCAATTAATTTTGCTGGGATAACAGCATATATTCCATATGCTGAAGATTGAAACTAGACCCCTTTCTTACACCATATACAAAAATTAACTCAAAATGGATTAAATACATACATGTAAAGCCAAAAATTTTACAAAACCGTGGAAGATAACCTAGGAAATACCATTCAAAGGAGTATGAGTTTTATTTCTTTAGAATTTGGCTGTATCGACTGAAAGAAGTAGGACAGTGCTGTAGAAGAAGGTTAGGATTCAAATAGGTATGACACAACAGAGTTATACATAATTTTAAAATGAAGACACGACATATTGAGGTTATAAACAGAATGAAAGATGATGGTTTCACCTAATAGCATATATAATGACTCTTGACTCAAAACTAATGGTTTGTTGCAGCATAATTTTCTCTGATACAATTATCACTTTGCACTATGTTCAGAAAGTTTTCAGAAATGCCTCATGCACTTCCTGATTAAATTAAATATATACTCAAAATTCTATTTTAAGATATTAATATAGTACTCTTATGAGGAAAAGAGAAAAGTAAAAATTCACCAATAATGAAAAAATTACATAATTGTGAACTTGCAGTAATAATAAACACTAAAGTGTAACTATTACTTTGGATGCTATTAGATCCCAGAAAACAGCCTCCCCAGGAAAAACAGCAGGGATATTAGCCTAATCTCAAGAAGTTAAACTTATGTTAATCCTCTGTGTACAATAATTACTTAGTTGTCAAAATTTTATTTCTTAATGAAATGTTGTAAAAAGAAATTGGCTTTGTCAAGTCAAGTTCTTAATTACAGAAATTCACAAATGTATTATTTATACGAGTATCAGTAGACTACGTTACTAATGTAAGTAACCTATGAGCTTTTTCCTTAATCGACATAGAATTAAATATTTCTCTTCTGAGGACTTGAACTAATTACTTGAAATATCTAATTTTCTCCTCAAACAAATAGGATTAAGAATATTAATGCATAATTAGCACTGTCATAGTATGTGTTATACATATATTCAGGGTTTTACATACAGCAATTCATCCTTATGTAATAGCCTTCCGTACTATATAAAATTGCATATCGTATGAGACCCTATATACACTATGCACAGATGTATTTTTCCTTCTTCACAATTTCAAAGATAGAATATTTGTTCTTACTGTAGATTTTAGCAACCTTACCATACAATTATTTTCATTCCTTATTAAGTCAATTATCTTTATCTTTCCACTTAAAGAAAGCACTTTATGGCTTCTATTTGGCACATCCAAATTGCCGACATACTACTCTTGCACTCTGGGGCCACTATTAAGTAAAATAAGGCATACTTGAACATAAGCACTAAGATAATGTGACAGTGAAACTGATCACAGAGAGACGGCTGCTAAGTGACTAACAAGTGAGGAGTGGGTAGAGTGTGGATCTCCTAGACAAAGGGATGATTCACATCCCAGATACGATAGAACAGGAAGGTACAAGATTTCCTCACACTACTCAGAATGGCCTGCAATTTGAAACTTCTGAATATTTTATTTCTGGAATTTTATATTTAATATTGTCAGACCACGTTTGACCTTGGGTAACTGAAATTGTGGAAAATGAAACCATGGGTAAGGGGGCTACTCTATTCATTTTCACATTTTCTAGTAGTTATTCCTTATCCAAAATGCTTGGGACCAAAAGTGTTTCCGATTTTGAATATTTTTGGATTTCTTAATATCTGCATTATATTGCCAATTGATCATCCTTAATCCAAACATCTGAAATCCAAAATGTTCCAATGAGCATTTCCTTTGAGCATCATATCAGAACTCAAAAAGTTTCAGATTTTGTAGCTTTTTAGATTTCAGATGTTCAGATTAGAGATACTCAACCTGTATTTCCCATTATTGTGTTTCATTCTGTTTGTATTATTACATGGAATAAATTTCAGTGGTAATGTAAACTTGAAAATAGAATGACTCTTTTACCTTTAATTATTCCAGGTAGATGGCCTGGATATTTTAATGTTTCCAACGCACTTTTTTTAAGTATACTGGGTTAAGATTTGTATAGAATTATTTATGTATCTGGTGTATCCTTTGTCATTAGGAGGTTCAGAGCATCAACTGAAAAAGGTTTAAATTAAAAACAATAGCAACAAAAAGAAACAAGTAATTTTAAATTTTAAATGCAGTCATTTCATTTCAGTAAGTTCTATTTTATTTATTTCAGATGATACTATGATCAAATAATTTATAAACCAATTTTATCCCTGATCTATTTTTTAAATATTTATTTTTGCCTCTTGAAGTCTCAACTGAATACAGATTTTTGTTCTATGTTATATTGGTTTGATAAAAATTCAAAAAGTATTGATGATGTACATTGCTTAATCTTCAGAAAAGCTATTTTAAGAACAAAAATGTGTTAGTGAGCATAATGACTAATAAATTGAAATTCAGTCATGTAGAAGTAAGGAAGTAAAGATGAACCCTAATGAAGAAATGAAAACACATCCAGTGATTCAACAAACCACCAATAGTTGAAACGAATAAAGCCAGCTGAAAGGCTAACAGAAAATTATATTTTTCCCTGGGCCGTGCTGCAGCTGTGAAGTACCATAAAAAATGCTGTTTTTCGAGGGAGACTGCTGCTTTATTTCTCAATGAAAATATTTGTTTTCTAAACTCATAGATTATTACGAACTTTGTTATTTGATACTATATTAGTAAAATATATATCATTATTACCTGCAGGATCTAAGTCAGCTTGACACAGAGAGATATCTCAATTTAAAGCCCTGATGAAGAGATTTGGAGAAATGATTTCTGGACATGGAGTTCCACATTTACCTTAATTTTGTAGTTTCCAAAGAAAGAGCACTTTGGGTTTGATTTGCATCTAGAGCCAATGTTGACTTTGTTACACACAAGCCTGCTTTGTCTATTTTACTTTAGAACTGAATAATGATAAAAGAAGCTTCCTATAGTACATCTTTGCTGATAGTTTAAAAAGTCCTCTTAATTTTGTAAGGTGGCCTGAAAGAACATGAGCAACATATAAAAGAACGTTGCCCAAATAAAATGTTGTCCCCAAATTGGGCAACACAAAAAGCAGCAGTAATCGTAGATGTCCTGCTCTCACTTATTTCACCAATTAATGGCATTTGATAGTTGCCATACAATTAAACATGCTACATGCCTCATGTTTCTCTGTTTCATAGTTTCCGGTAAATAAATACGACCAGGCCTGAGGATTTACAAATTTTGATTTGGTGTGGCAGAATCAAAGTTTATATGAGGAACATACGACAGGGTGCTCAGAACGTATCTTTGTGGAGGGCTTGGAGAGGAGATACTGATTTCTAGATTAATAGGGCTTAATGGAGAAGACACATATATTGAGTAAGGCAAAGAGGCAAATGGGAAGTGAGTTGAAAGACATTCAGAAGAAAAATGCAGAGGGAATAAACAAAGAACAGAACCTATGACACTTAGTTTATCCGCATTTTGAAGGACACAGGGCATGTAAAAACTCAAATTTGATTGATTGTGGATACTAAAAATTGCAAAATATATTGAAATTTTTAAGTTGAACTTTCAAATGCAATTTCTTTGCATTATTCATGTACTTTGAAAAGCTGTTAAAAATTACAAATGATATGTTTTAAAGAAACAAAAATAAGAACTCTTCTATCCTAGGTTTGGAGAGGAAAAATAGAAGCTGCAGCCACTATCCAAGAATCAAGGTATAATACCTGTTGGCTACGTAACAGAGTGACTTTGCTCAATATTATCAGTATTTTAATGAGGACCTCTAGCTTTCATACTGTGTGAGTTAGGGAACTGTAAGGGATTAGAGTTTTGAATGAAACTATAGAGACCTTTGCCTATATATGTACATATGTATGTATGTATGCATGTATGTATGTATGTATCTATCAATGTATCTATGTATCTATCTACCTATCTATCTATCTGATGAACTCTAGCTGTTGTGTTGGGAATGCTTTCATAGGAGCAAGAACAGTAAATGGGTGATAAGCTGCTTCTGAATTGAACTAGGAATGCAGAAATGCATGTGACCATATGGTTCTGAGTACATTTTGGAAATTGAGGCAGCATGATTTTCTGACAAATTGCATAGGTTTTGGAAGACAAAAAGAAAAGTCATGGATGCCAATGACTTTCAAATGTGTATTTCCACACAGACATTTTTTTCCTGAACTTAGACTTACATTTTATATTATATGTAGAAAAACATAATTTGAAGAATGAAAATGATGGTGTTATTTATGGACAAGAGTTTAAAAACCTAACCAAGGGCAAAAAAAATAAAAAATAAATATTTAACTCATTTATGGTTAGATTTATGGAGGAGAGAAGGAATAAATGAAAGAGATATTCTTTATTATATGAATATTTTAAAGTTATCACTTTATCAGAATGAAGAATGGAATACTACCAATATTCTCATGAAGACACTATCACTGTGAACATTTGATTGTATTGCACACATTATTTCGATATTTCATCTATGTCTGTGTGCACATTTATATTCAAATGGCTATATCTGCACCTGCATTAAGCATGCTAAGATGCCCACTACTTCATATTTTATTTTTTGAGACAGGGTTTCACTCTGTCACCCAGGTTGGAGTGCAGTGACACAATCATAACTCTCTGCAGCCTCAAACTCCTGGACTCAAGCCAACCTCTCATTTCAGCCTTCTGAGTAGCGGGGACTACAGGCACTGCCATCATGCCCAGCTAATTATTTATTTTTTGTACAGACATGGTCTCACAGTGTTGCCCAGATTGGTTTTTAACTCCTGGGCTTAATCTATCCCCTCTCCTTGGCCTCTCAAAGTGCTGGGATTACAGGCATGAGGCACCATACCTGGCCCCTGTCATTTAAAATGTTCATAAGCATTCTTTAGCTTGCAATATCTTTCCATATGAAAATATGCTAGTTGGGGCTGGGCGTGGTGGCTCACACCTGTAATCCCAGCACTTAGGGAGGCCGAGGCGGGTGGGTCACGAGGTCAGGAGATCGAGACCACGGTGAAACCCCGTCTCTACTAAAAATACCAAAAAAATTAGCCGGGTGTGGTGGTGGGCGCCTGTAATCCCAGCTACTAAGGAGGCTGAGGCAGGAGAATGGCGTGAACCCGGGAGGCGTAGCTTGCAGTGAGCCGAGATCACGCCACTGCACTCCAGCCTGGGCGACAGAGCAAGACTCCATCTCAAAAAAAAAAAAAAAAAAAAAAAGAAAAAAGAAAATATGCTAGCTGGATTAATCTTGCTTTAAATAGAAAATATTTAATTATCAAAATTGATGTTCTTTACATTCTAGCAAAATTTTATGTGAATTTACCACAATTTATTGTTATTTCCTTGTAGTCTCAGATTAAATTAATGATAGAAACATTTTAAGGTGTTTACTTATGCATTTCCAACATGAATGAGGGTGAATATGCCACTAAACCCTATACTGGTTATCTTTTTTATATTGTGTTTGCAATTTTTTTTTTTTTAAACAGATTCTCACCATGTCACCCAGGCTGGAGTGCAGTGGCATGATCTTGGCTCACTGCAACCTCTGCTTCCCAGTTTCAATCAATTCTTGTGCCACAGTCTCCCAAGAAGCTGGGATTATAGGCATGCCTGGTTAATTTTTGTATTTTTGGTAGAGAAGGGGTTTCGTATGTTGGCCAGGCTGGTCTCGAACTCTTGGCCTCAGGTTCCAACAAATTCTTAACTTGGGGACCAAAATTAGTGGAAAACTGTGTCCACACTATTATCTATGTTTTGAATGAGAAAATATCCAACCAGAATTTTCCACAATGTCATAGAATAATACAGTAGAGCAAAAATATAAGTATTGAGTACCTTAGATACACGTGCTGAGACAGTCTAACAGTATGCCTTCATATTTGACTGGACATGCAAAGCAGTCATATATACCTTTTCTGTGCAGTTAAAAGCAAAGCAGTCTTGATTAATAGGTGTGTGACCTGAGGTTGTCTTTTGATCATGTCAACTGGATTATTAATAATAATTGGATTATTATCATAGACTAAACTACTGGAGATCAGATAAAAATGGAGATGTTTCCAGATAGGCCAGAATAGAAGGGATGAGATAAGTTTAGTGGAGAACTGGACAAAAGTAGAATGGAACAATATACATCCCTTAGAAAATCAGTTATTTAGATGACTCACAAGACTTAGATATTTTTTTCCAATTCTATAATAAACATAGGCTACTGGAACTCGCTATTAACCAAATGAGAAATGGGGAGCGTGAGAGCACTAATTTGATTAGGTTTTCCTTGAATTAAGTAGGAAAAAAAAATGACTTAATTAAATTTGACTCAACAAACCTAGCCAAAAAGTGGCTCAAAGTAGAAACATGTTTGAAGTATTGAAAAATAGTTACATATTTATAAACATATATGCGTTTAAATATGTAATCATTTATATATGTATACAAATAGGTGGATATATTATATATATTTGTTTATTTATATGTATGTATATATATGAATATAACTGTTATGTATATATGTATACTCAATAGTCACCCATCTCCAAAACACCCAGTATATCCCTAAAACCACAGAGAGCATCAACTCTATACATTCTATATTTCTTCTTATATATACATACCTATGATAAATTAAATTTATAAATTAGGCACAGTAAGTTATTTTAAAAAACTAATAATAAAATAGAAAAATTATAAAAATGTACTGTAATAAAAGTTATTTTAATGTGATTTATTTCTCTCTCACTCTTTTTCTCAGAACATATCTTAATATCTTCAGACCATGGCTGAGCATGGGTAACTGAAACTGTGCAAAGCAAAAGCATGGATAAGAGGGGACTGCTGCAAATACACATATATGTATGTATCTATTTCACACCAGAGTATGAAAACATTACACTTTTAACAGTTTAACAAAGAAGGAAACAACAGACACTGGGGTCTACTTGAAGATGGAGGGTGGGAGGACAGAGAGGACCAGCAAAGATTACTATCGGTTACTGAGCTTAATTCCTGGGTGATGAAATCATCTGTACAACGAACCCCTGTGACATGGGTTTACCTGTGTAACAAACCTTCACATATACCCCTGAAGCTAAAATAAAAGTTAAAAAAAGAAATATGAAAGTAAAAAAGGTAAACAATGTTCATAAATGTTTTGTTTAGTGATTACTTTTATATTAAACTTTTATCTAGCTAGAATTGACATTGCTATTAGGTATAATTTATAGATATAAATGGATTTTTGGGTAGCTATCCATACTGCTATTGCTTATTGAATATTAAAATATTCCTCATTTACTCTAGTTTTTTGTAATTATATGTTATTTATTCTGACTCTGTGTGTGTGTGTGTGTGTGTGTGTGTGTGTGAGATAAAGGTAGGAAAGGTAGGGAACTGGTTTCATTCTTCTGCATATGGTTAGCCAACTATCACAGCACCCTTTATTGAATAGGAAGTCTTTTCTCCATTGCTTACTTTGTTGACCCCCTACACCAGGATCTTTGTACAGAAAGGGCAGGGGAGCTCAGGTTGCAGTCTGGGTGAGCAGGTGCTTTGAATGTGTGGAGAGTTGCCTGGGTGTAGAGCAGAGGGGTTCCTGCTACACTATGATCTATGCACAGGAAAGGTGTCATGGCACAGGCTGGTGATACAGGCAACTAGGTGCTCTGAATGCCTGGAGATCTACCTGGGCATAAATTAGGCACCATCAAAATATCTATGCCCAGAAAGAGTGGCATGGCTCAGGCTGCTGAACCAGGCAAACAGGTGCTACAAATACCTGAAGATCTGCCTGGGCATGAAGTAGAGACACCCCTGACCCCCAGCACCAAGATCTTTGCACAGAAAGGGTAGAGAGGCTTAGGCTGACAATCTAGGCAAGTTAGAGCTTTGAATAACTGGAGATCTGCCTGAGTGTGGAGCAGAGAGGATCCCTATGCACCACTATCTATGCCCAGGAAGGGTGGGGCAGCTCAGATTGCTGGTCCAGGCAAGTTTGTGCTCTGAATGCCTAGATATCTGCCTTGATGTGGAGTGGAGAAGGCCTAAGTGGACTGCAATCTTAAGGGAGCAGGCTGGGGCATGCAGCAATGACACAGAGACCAGTTCCAGGTCACCAAGCTGGCCCTGGGTGTAAGTCTCCCAACCTGTGAGAAATCACAGCTGTAGCAGCTCTCTGATGTTCTCAGGCCTGTGATTGGGGAGAGCACAATTCCAGTACCCACTGCTGAGGCAATTTCAACAGTTCTGCTATGGAGGTACCAACTGCATTCCAAAGCAAGTGCTCCAATCTTTGGCCTGAGACTAAAATGCCTTCACAGCCATGATGCTGCATTGCCAAAGAGTGACAGAACTTGTATGTGCACAGATTAAAAATGACATCTTGCTCTCAGTTCCAGGTATGGGAAAATGACCACAGCTTTTCTTGGTGTCCTTCCCTCTTAGCACCTTCAATTCTCTCCCCAAGTTAGCTCCAGCGCTTGGGAGAAACAAAATGCTATCTGTTGGCCAATGAAAATGTGAGTCATAGAGGAAGGCTCTCTGCCTCACTCAGGGACTGTACTGGGACTTAACTCATTTTTATCATCTGGACGCCATCATGGGGACTGTTTGTCTTCCTGGGTATCTGGTAATCTTCACAATTCTGGTGAAACCCATTTTCTTCTCCAATTAAAGGTCACAGAGTTGATATTTATGCAGGATTATTCTATTTTTAGTGGGGTGAGGCATGCTAAAGATATCTGATCTACAATCTTGGGGGAAAAACATATATATATAATATTTGGGTTATGACTGAATGCTGGTTTATTAGTTTGTAGATCAAAATTGTTTCAGCTTTAAACATTGGAAGCTCTTTCAGTTGACTCCTGCATCATTTTACCTGCTTCCATCAACACAGGACTTGTTTTAGCACTAAATGACTTCCTGGAGTCACAAGACAGTCTAGGTTTATTATGGATGTTCCTTATCCCAGTCCTAGAGTCAGACATTTTTCCAGGGAACACTGGTTTATTTTCCTGGAGAATGGCATTAGAAATCAAGATATGGGTGCTAGGTGTGCTCATTGTACTAGAGTTTCTTGCTTCTAGTTGCTGTCTGCTGAGAGTGTAAGGAATTATATGCATGTATACTAACCTCTGCATAAACATAATTATACATATTTCTAGATATAGGTATCTGTGTATATTGAGCTGAAAATGAATTCATAATGATGGCTCCAACCTGACTCTATGGCCATATGTTTTATTCTAACCTCCTACCCTTGCTTACCTGTAACATTTCACTCCAACTGTGAAAAACCTGGCTCTCACCATCTGCCATCTATTTACTTAATTGTTCAACTCTTGTACACATGTTTGAATACACACACATTGATAAATATTAAGCAGTAAAAACATCATTAAAAAGCAGAAAAGGCTTCCAAAAGAGTTTCTTCATCTGAAAGGTAAGAATACACCAAATTAAAAATTATCAGTGACATGCAAATTTAGTGATATATTATAGACATATGTCACCACCATCACGCATTCCATCAGAGCAAGAGTCTCCTATATCTCCAACCTGTTGTGTAAAGTTTCTTTCTCTGCCTTGAACTAGTTGAAGTGATCAAATCAGAACTATGGGTCCAAAGCAAAACTGTCCTCTGCCTAGTCTATATAATAACAGAAACCAGAGAAGTGGAGGTCCATAACCCAGTAAGCTTATGGAGAGTAAACCACATTAAATATATCCAGCTGTGTTCAAAGCCTTACCAAATTCTGGTGTAAGAATAATTAAATTTTACATTTTACCTTTACCCTATTTATGAGAGTCACCATCATATACCAGAAATCTATATAAGTAAACCCCCAATGCTTACATGTTGATCACTATATATTTCTATATATCATTTGTTCTCATCTAAATTCCCACAACTCTCAAACTCCTAGCATGCTTATCTTATGCCTTCTGAATCCCACATTCTATCAGAGCATGAGCCACCTATATATCCAACTTGTTGTGTAGGAATTTCTGTCTTTGCCTTGAACTAGCTGAAGCCAGGTCCTTCTCAAAGGATACTACCTCCTTTGTACCAACCTCATACTAAGTCTGGAAGCAGTTTAGATTTTTCCATAATTCCTGTATGCCATTTCTAAATTAGTCTCCTTTCCCCGTCTCTAAAAGCATAAATTTTAAAATTTTATGTCATCCAAGTGACATAAAATTTAACTCAAAACCTCTCCTTTTTGCAGTAATATACAATTGTTCTGATCCACTGGGTTTTACTCTGTAGAACAGTGGTTCACTGTGACTATCTTAAATTGGGCTTCTGTCAGAATTCTTGGGGATTCCGGTGTTATGCTACTTCTGTTAGTACCATATACTCTCAATAGGTTACCATTTGTTTTTCCAAAATGCTTGTTTTTCTCCCTTCCTCAGCAACTCAATTTCCATATCATTGTCTTGCCATTACCACTAATTTCAAATTTAACACATATATCATCCCAGTTTCAAGGATCATATTCTCTGAACTCCATTCTCTAAACACATCCTATTACTCTGAGTCTCATCATTGTTCTGACTTCACTGGGGATTGCTAGCTATTGCTCCTGCAATTATGTTATATCACTTACTAGTTCACTATTCCTTATCCAATATGCTCACTTTCTTTCTTATTTTCATACTAAAATATCTGATCATTCAATAATATATTTTTTCTCCTTTTTTGTCCACTCCCTTAGAAATGCTTCAATCTTGGTGAAATTCAATTACGTTCCTTCTCCATATCATGAGTGCACACACACACACACACACACACATACACGTACACTACAAATATATGACTATTGAAAACATGTCAACCTGGCAGTAATATATTTTTTTATGGCCCTGACTATTCCTTTGCTCCCCTCCCAGGTATTTTAATTTTGTTACAGTAGGTAGCTAGTCAGACATGAGCAGGACAGGAGAGAGCCCTCCCCACCAGGAATGTCCGATGAACATCACGTGATAGTCAGGCAGTTGTTGTCGCTCTAAAACAATAATTGTTCGCAGCTGGTGCCAGAGAAAGGCAGTCTCCCAATAGATGAAAAAACCTAAAACTGTTTATTAGTTTCCCAATAGGACCTCAAGAGTTGGGCGAGTGCGCTCCAGCATGTGCACTAAGAGGCAGAATGGTGGGGTTGAACTTGTATATTACCTTCCTCTAGGAACATAAGGGAAAAGTGCCTCAAGTGAGCATGTGCAGAATTTCAGTAACACACTGCACATGTGGCCTTTCCCAAGTGCTGGCAGGCCACTGCACATGTGGACAGCCCACTGCAATGGAAGAATCAGGGGAGAAGGGATGCAAGGCCTTGGAAGTGTGCCAAGGTATAAAACCCTAAGTCAAGGTCAAACAGTGCACTTCATCTCTCAAGTTTCCTACAAGTATACTTTACTTCCTTTCATTTCTGCTCTAAAGATTTTTAATGAGCTTTCACTCCTACTCTGAACCTTGTCAGTTTAAGAGACTGTCTAGTACCGTAGGGATCCAAATCAAATTCACAGGAATAACATTAATACAGTAAAAGATTTATAAACAAGAATTTCTTGGACTGTAGTTAAGAAAGATGAAAAATTGGTAAAGTTTGAACTAGATCTTCATGAATTTATAATACTGCAATATCAAAAATGCTTAATGTTGCTCAGATAATTTAACAATACCACTCTCATTTAGAAAAAAGAAATTTCAAAGGCATAGAAGGACGTAACATACTTGAGGAATGGCAAAAAGTTCAGTGTGTTTCATTGAATAAATGGGCATAGACATATAAGATAAGGAAAGTCAGGATATATTATTGTTGTGATTCAAATCCCACAGGAAAACCTTATTACTTGTTACCCAAATAAAAATGTGACCAAAAATCATGATTGTACTTATTCAAAGACAGCCATTTGATTTTTAAAGTTTATATTTTGTGCTTACAGTGAAAGCAATTTTTCATATCATTGAATACTATCTTGGCAAGAGGGTCAGCAATGCTTAGAGAGCAAATAGGTCTTGTGCTTTTTTAGTGAAAGTGAGACCTTTGAAAGATGCATGCAGTCTAGAAGTTGCTGGAGCCTAAAATGTGCATCTGGAGAAAGGTATCGGTATCCTTCATGTTCACTCAGTGCTCCACATGTGTCAAAAATGAGAGAGGAAAGAAGACAGTTTCTAAAAAAATATATTCTACAGAAAAGAAACTGGCAACAAATATTGTGGGAAAAAAAAGGATCAAAAATGTCTATTCCAAAGATACTCAGGAACCATGCTGTAAGACAGATCACACAAACAGTTCCACATTTCAGTTTGGGAAATAGGGACATGAAAATTAAATAGCTGCATAATCAAGAAAGCTACCTCAAATTAGCCTATATTCTTAACTTTGAAAAATGTGCTTTAGATGTTACTCTCTGAAAGAGCAGCATATTATTTAGAATAGACAAATTGTCAAAATAAAAGACTCAGAATATCTCAAATACTAAACAGAAGAGAAAATTGTTTTATCTCATTTTAAACGATTTGATAATGATATTTGCTGGGTTTCCTTTTCCATGTAGATTCAAGGGTCTAGGCTTCTTCCATCTATGGTGCATCATCCCCAAGAGTCTCAATGTCCTCTGTAGGATACTCTACATTTTGTGGCAGAGAGAGAGAGTGTGAAGAAACTTGTAGGAGGGTTTTATTATAGGGAATAGTCTTAGGGGTGACCATAATGTTTTTACTTACATTATATTGGTGGGAACTGAGTCATATAACCATATCTAGTGACAAGGAAGTTTAAGAATCTCTGTCCATGGGAAAATGAAATTTTTCATGTGCCCATAAAAGTCTCTGGATTTGTCTTTTCATATGTCTCCTCATGGTCACAAAGATTTTAATTCACCTTTCAACCAGGAAATAAATATGCTCCCCACTCCCACAAAGAAGACAACTCAAAGTCCTGTCTATTTCCTGCCTCTAACTCAAAGTCCAGGAAGAGTAATAGTGGCCAAAAATCAATCATACAAACAAATAACAACAACAAGAAAAACCCCTCCCATCTGGAAAAACAGAATGAAAGACACTGAGAGGCTACTGGTCCATTACAACTTGGAGTGCTAGATTGAAATTCTTTGATTAGATCCTGATTTTGCTCCCTAGGAGGGGTTCTTTCACTAATTGTTCTCATATCTTGGCTTTGCCCTTCAAAAAGTTCCTTCTTGTCTATTAATCTCCATGGCTATCTCTGTGTTAAGTGTTATAGAAGGTTCCCACCTATTGCTGGAGCAGGTTTGAAAATCTGTAGGTTGTTTCAACCCCAAGAGATTTGTATTTGTTTGTTTGCTTTTCTTTTATTTTTGTTACTTAGGTGTTTCTATAAAAATACAATTTAGTAAAAAATTACCAGGTATCTAGTGATCTGTGCATTTCTTGTCAGTTCCATGTAGCTATCAACCCACCAAGGTTCTCTACTAGATGTAAGTTTTAGTTTTCTCTTTCCTGTAGTGTAGAGAAGGGCCTTGTTATGTTGCCTGGGCTGGTCTTGAACTCCTAGCCTCAAGCAGCCCACCTGTTTTGGCCTCCCAAAGTGTTGGAATTACAGGCCTGAGCAAGGGTATCCGACCCATAACTGTTAATCTGATTCATTAATTATTATCCTATACCTCAATCTCTTAAGTTGACAGTGGCAATGATGAAACTATCTGAAACAACAGGCTAAGTGAGAAGATAATGCCATTAAATCTACTCCTGTAGCAAGGCTGATTCATTTTGTAGCCCGATAATCTTGTGAGATTTCTGACTTTCTCTTTTTCCTATTTAACATTTAGGATCATTCCCGAACCACTGGACACACATCACCTAGAAGAGTGTCAGAAAACATATTTTTTGGCCAAATTCAGACATACTAATTATTTTGCAAATATTCTGTGAACACTTTCTTGCTACAACAGTAGTGCTGAATGGTTGTGATAGAGACCATACACAGTAGTCCCCTACATTGCTTTGCAAGATTTCAATTACTGACAGTTAACTGCTCTCTGAAATACTAAATGGACAATTCCAGAAATAAACAATTTATAAGTTTTAAATTGCTTGTCATTCTAAATAATGTGATGAAATCTCATGCCAGCCTATTCCGTCCTGAGCATCTCTTTGTCCAGCGTGTCCATGCTGTATGTCAAATAGTTTGGATTAGAATAATCTAAATTCAGTATTTTTTCCAGGCAAAATATTAATTGGAATAATTGTTCAAGGAGCTCAGGATTGGGTTGACTCCTAAACATTTTGAGCATGGGCCCAGTATTAGGGTCATCTTTTATGTCCTCTAAATTATTTGTTCTCCAAAATTGGGCATGTGAGACTTATATGTGGAATCAAACTTGAATTCGTAGAACTAGAGAGTGGAATGGTGGCTACCAAGGGCTGGGAGTGGAGGTGGATCTGAGACTGGGAGATGTTTGTCAAAGGATACAAAATTTCTGTTATATAGGAAACGTAAGTACAAGAGACCTATTGTGCCACGTGATGGCTATAGTTAATAACAATGTATTCTTGAACCTAAATAATACAGTAGATTTTAAGTGTTCTCATCACAAAAAAGATAAGTATGTGTGATAATGCTTATGTTAATTAGTTCAATTCAGCCAGCCCACTAAGAATACATGTTTCAAAACATCATGTAGTACAATATCAATATATACAATTTCAATTTGTCAATTAGAAAAATAAACACATTTTACAAAATTTTCTTAAAAGAAAATTGATCATGGGAGAGACTAAAGCATCATTTAAACTCGTGAAGAAACCAATCTCATTTCTGGTAGAAAGAATGTGAGGGCACATTTACTGCAGGAATTCTTTATCTAAGCCTTCACAGACTGAGATTGAGCAGAATAAAATAATATGAGGATAAGTCTAAATTTATAGCACTTTTCATTCACCAAAAAAACTGAATTTGATTGGAGAAACTGACTCTTTGGATTTGAATCTTTAAGTGGATTCAAAATTAAGATGTAATTTCTCCCTGAATAAACACACACATGCAAATCTTTTGATAGTTACAAAAGATTTAAACTAAAATATGGGGCATCTTTGTGTTTGTGATTTTTTACATAACTTTATACATTCGATGTCATTGTAGAACCTTTGATTCATAGCGGACTATTACAGTCGAATGTGTTTTGGGTTAGACAATTGAATAGTGAGTTAAATGCCAGCCTTGGCAGTCAAATAGCCTTAGGGTAAAGTTTTTAAATTAACTCATGACCATGTTTGGTTTGTCTCTTATGTAAAATTCTACACTGCAAACCAGGGATCCCAAGAGGACATATAAAACAACAATAAGAGTTAATGGGGGATGGAGAACTATAAAACTGTGGATTTTCTACTCTGGGATGTACACTCGTACTCCTAGTTTCTGTATGTGTTTCCTCAAATTTCCCTATAAAATAGTGGCTTTATTTATTGATAAATTTGGGAAAGATAAACTATGTAAGTCTGATTCTTTTTCTCTCTTTTCTTGGCTACAGACTGAAAGAGCAAGCACATTTTCAGTTTGTCTTATATATTTTTCACAAAGGGAAGGTCACCACGAGGTACATGGGTTTGCAATTGCGTTACAGTGGCTGTATTTGGGAGAATTTGTCTACCAGGGGCAGATATTTAGGTCTTGGCACCCCAGTTGCCTTCACATATAAGCCACATATCAATAATGTAGTATAGTATTGTGGTCTCTATTTGAGGACTTTAGGTCTTATTTTTATATTACTTCAGACTTCAGGAGATAAAAGAAAATGCTATATGTTTGATCTATGCTTATATATACACAGAAGTAATTAAGTCTCTTTAATTTATTATGTGTTTAGGCCATAATCACTTTTCAAATGCATTAAAGTTTAAATATCTACTTTTATATTTCTAGAAATATAATCTATGAACATAGTGTAAAATATGAATAGTACTATTAGACATGAAAATATATAAAATAAATTTTTGCAAGTTTGCTGTCATATCTTTGAAATGTTCTTAGTAATCTCCTGGGCTAAAACACACCATTTAAAAATACTGTTTATATTTCTTACCAAATAATATGCTTAAACTTTATAATCCTCACATTACAGCTTTACAATCTCTTAATTTGAATCTTGACTCTTAAGGTAATATCAATTTTATTGTAAAATATTTGAAATTATGGTAAACTACAATGTGTTATGTAACTTTTGTCATTAACAAAAATATTAGACACATTAACCTTTGAAACAATGTTAAGTCTTAAACAGTTCCTGGTGTAGGAGCAGTCAGTGACATTTCAAGTTTTTTAGCTGTTGTCACTGATAGCCTGCTAAAGTAGTCAGTTTTTAAGTAACAGAGAGAAATAGTGCTTCCAGTATCATAAAGACATATCTTAGGACAGTGCTTTTTTTTTTTTTTTTTTGTACTTTGTTACTTTCAATGCTCATGGACTAAAGACAATGAATACCAACAAAGCAATTCCACTTAGGTCTCCAAGGAAGAAAGCAGTTTAAACGTCTACAACTGGCTATAACTCAAATTCCAGTATTTTGTGTTTTCTCATTCATATTAAAAGTTTCCTCCATATTCAGAGATATCACCACCTCACCTAAATTTTTTGGATTCAATTATATGTTTGCTGTTAAATTTGGGATGACAATACATCTACAACTCTGGTTCCAAATTAAAATTTTGATACTATAGAAATGAATTAGGACCTTGTATAAACTAGGTTTCTGTGCAACAGGAAGAATTTTTATAAAGGAAAAAAGAACATTTACCAAAATGTCAATTGCTTTGAAGAATTTTGTATATGATTTACTGAACTCAGGCAAACAACCTACAGTTCATAGTGAGAGAAAATAATAGCTAACGAAGGGAGAAAAAAATGAGACAGGAAAACCATACTTTTAAGAAGGTAGCAGAAAACAAAAGATGACTGCAAAGAGCCTTGGTGTTTAGTTTCAGGCCTTGAGGATGAGAATAAATGCTTTTCCTAATATGCCATCTAATTTTTTGGCTCAGACATTTCCTCCTAACATTTTTTTTTCTGGTTCTAAAACAGAATAAAATAATCCCCTACACAACAAAATAACATAATTCTGTGTTCTTTATATTATTAAAATACTCAATAAGAGTTGCATAAATACTGTTTGAGAAGAAACTTGAATTCACAGAAGGTTGATATGGGATTGTCATAATACCAAGTAATTAGCACTAATGAGAATAATAGAAAGGGTATAGTTAAGAGGAAAATATAGTGTCTGGAAACAAAATTTCAAGGAACCATCCCGACCATCTGTGTCATTCCCCCACCACCCTGACTATAAGTGGATCTTCTATAGTGTAAGAAGAAGTGCACAGAAACTGTGGCAAAGAAAGTACAGATTTCTCAGAGAAAGTCTTTAAGATTTACCATTGGCTCATGGTAAGTAGAAAAAAGAAAGAAAAAGATAAGAATAATTTTCTCTAGAGAGTTATGCCGTGTGTTAGTGCTATGATTCTTCAGTTAACAGTTTTGTTTTTTTTACAATTACAATAAAATGTTTTATCCTTGTGACTGTAAATACTTTTGACAACACATGTGCATTTAATTTTTTCTATTTATTAATTTTTCAGTTATAGCTGAACACATTTGAATATTTTAATCATTTTCTCTTTGAACTATGATATTGGCATATCCTATAATCAACTATAAAATTATAAAGTGTTCCTCTTAAAATCTTAGTGACTGTTTTTTATGAGGCAAATGATATATGGCAGGTATGATTATTTCAGAGCCATCTAATCCTGAAGGGCTACAGTCAAGATAGTTAATAGTTGTCATTTTCATATTAGAAATACTAACCATAAATGTTCACTACCAATTCTACAGACTATTAGAATATACTATTGAAAATAAAGCAAATGCATTCTGTTGTTACAAGCCTCATAACATTAAATCCGCACAATAAAATAATAAAGTTCTTCTAACATTATACAGGCATTGTCATCCCTTACAAATAATTGCCTCTGCAAGCCTTCTCAGTAATCTTGATATTACTATACAGCATGAATAAGGGTCAGAATCCTAATAAAAATAGGATCAGATAGGATCAGAATTAAGACATTACTTACATTTGGGCAGGATGAGTCTAAAATCATGATGATATATCTATGTGGAGCCCTTACATAAGCAGTTGAGGACAAATTCACCTAATTGGAAGCAAATACTAGAGATTAATATAGATTTAGGAGTTGAGAGTCTAAGACATAAATATATTATTATCATTTCATAGTTGATAGACAGAATGAGTAACTATAGTGGGCCCTGATTAATTCCTACAGAAGACTGCTGAACTCCATAGGGTGGACTTGATCAGCAAAAAAAGGGAAAAAGTATGTCAGGTAGGTAAGAAAGATAAAATGTTACAAATTAAGAAGGAGATGGGGGAAATTTAAAAACATTGCTTTAGAAAACAAATCTTTAATATCAAATTCAATTTTCAGTATATTAAGAGGTGAATAAAATAAATATCTATTAAACAATGACATAAAATAGAGCTATGATTTATAGGAGCAACACCTTATACTGTGTTACATATATTTTGTTACCTCATAACAACTCTATGAAGCTCTTTATTACTCAAATAAGAATACTAAGTTTTGCCAATTTTTTTGGCAAATATTGGTTTGTTTTAAAAGATGTTATCACTGAAAATGTATTAATCTATATAACTATCTTTTTATATGATATCCTATACGTATGTATGTGTGTAATTGACTCAAATAGGTATTACTGAAACTATCTTCAGTTTGTCAAAGGTGCTTTCTTTTTTGTGACCTTTGGCAAGGCAAATTTTTTTATTATATAAATAATGATATATTGTTTTGTACGCATTATATTTATATAATATACAATTTGTATATTGATATAATAAATAAGGTTTTTTTTTGCCTTACATAAGATCACAAAAGAAGAAAAAACTGTTGACAAATATATATATTTCCATAGCTTTTGGGCTACAAGTGGTTTGGGGTCACATGAATGAATTGAATAGGGTTAAATCTGAGGTTTCAGTGCAGCTTTCACCCAAGTAGCGTACATTGAACACAACATTTAGTTTTTTAACCCTCACTTTTCTCTCATCCTTCCCCTTTTGAATCTCCAAAGTTCATTATATCACACTGTCTGTCTTTTCGTTCGTGTAGCTTAGCTCCCACTTATAAGAGAATATATGGTTTTCCATTCTTGAGTTTACTTCACTTAGAAATGTGGCCTTCAGCTCTATCCAAGTTATTGCAAAAGACACTATTCCATTCTTTTATCATCTTAGTAGTTTCAATGATGTATATATACCAAATTTTCTTTATCCATTCATGATTGATAGACACTTAGATTGACACTTAATATTCATATAAATTATTTTCTGAACATTTTCTTTTGACAAGTTTGCCTATAATTTGTGAATTTTGGTTATTAAAATGGTGATTTTCAGTATCAATAAAATAGGTAATTGAGTACAAATACATCGTGTATTTATATATGAGACATCAATAATATGACAAATAAATTTATTTCATATGTTTTAGTGATTTTGCAAGGTCCTTTATTTCCTATTTGTTCTTATTTAGATAACATTTACATAAATACTTCTTAATTTTTAGAATCTTCCTCGTATATATCTATATTTAACACACATACAAATACATGTATGTGTGTGTAAATCTATCTACCTACCTATCTGGAAAAGATTCTAAGAATTAAGGCAAATGTCTCATAGTATTTCAATTTTAATAGATTCAACTGATTACATTAAAAATTCATTAAATTTACATTTGTACCAAAAATACTCATGTAAAATTTTCTCAGAGGCTTGCTAGCATTGTGTTAGATTATGTTTTCCTATGTCATATTTATTTATTTTCAATAATTTGATTGCTGTGAAGTCCTTGTTAGTCTATTTGTTCTTTACTAATGAGTTTAGGTTTTTTGTTATTTGAGAGGGTGCTTGACTTGATTTCTTGTATTTTTTTTGTATTTTGTTCTTTGTTTCTTTTTTCTAACTTTGAATATATGTCTTATGTGTTGTATATCTTCACAGAAAATTCGTTTTTGAAAAAACATTTTTGTTCACATTTTAATACTGTTAAGCACGTATTTTTAAATAATTTATAGTAAAACGTATGTACATTTTAAAAAGTGTGGTGTGTGTGTATGTGCATGGATGTGTGTGGGGAGGTGGTGATGGTTTTGTTATTTTAAGTAGTATTAAGACTACCTTGGACTGATAAGATTTTATCTACAAAAATTCCCGTTGATTTTTAAGAATAAATACTAGATGGTAAAATTAACTAGAGCACTGAGGCAGTCATCAGATTATGTAAATATTTTGTAAATTACAGAATTCTGTAAATGGCACAACTTTATATATAGAGACACGAACACACACATATGCATACACACACACTACATTTGCTATAATTCAATGCAAATATGTGTCTTACATTGTCTTTTTCAGAATATCTAGCATTAGGAAATTGAATAAGCTATTCTATCTTGTATTTCTGTTTGGCTAAATGGATTATTTATGTGAGACAGAAAAATATAATTGCCATTGAGTTTAAATCACCATTCATTAAAATTCTAGTAACTCAATATGTGCAGTACTTCAGGAATTTTATACAGATTACCTTCATCCTTACCATAACTTTATCGAGCAGTTATTATTAGTTCTCTTTATGCAATCTTAAAGTTGAGGGCTTGTGATATGTAACTTGTTCAGTATATCAATATATTTTATTAAACAAGTATTTATTAAGCATGTAATGGGTGTGTGGTTTAAAATAACATAAGCTAAAGTCTTAAGTAACTAATTTCTTTTTTTTTCTTTTTGTTTTTGAGACCGAGTCTTGCTCTGTTGCCCAGGCTGGAGTGCAGTGGCGTGATCTCAGCTCACTGCAAGCTCTGCCTTCCGGATTCACGCCATTCTCCTGCCTCAGCCTCCCGAGTAGCTGGGACTACAGGCGCCCACCACCACGCCCGGCTAATTTTTTTGTATTTTTTTTAGTAGAGACGCGGTTTCACTGTGTTAGCCAGGATGGTCTAGATCTCCTGACCTCGTGATCCGCCTGCCTCGGCCTCCCAAAGTGCTGGGATTACAGGCGAGAGCCACCGCGCCCGGCCTTAAGTGACTAATTTCTAAATGACTAACTCTCCCACAAAATTGTTTATGTAGAATACCCCACCTCTCACTGTCTCCTTATACATGCTAGAAATTGTGAAGATAAAAATGAATGAGTTTTTGATCTATAAGACAATAATACTGGATAAAGAAAAACTATGATTTTAAAAAGAGGATAATTTAAAGATTGTTTAGGCATCTTTTTTAAAACAATTAACGTTGAGAGTTTCCTTTGACAATGTCTACCAAAGTTGCATAAATAAAGACCCTAGGTACCATCAATTCTTATCCTATGTTGATATCAAAGAGAAATGCAAGCATACATGCCTGACCAAGGACATGTTCAATGTTATTTATGCCCATGTTCAGAATAGTACCACAACAGGCAAAAACATTTAAAAGTGGATTAATAACAACATTAGTGAATAAATACATGTACCAATAAATATATTTAAAAATTGTACAAGCTAACGCTAAAAACAAAAGTGTGGGTGAATTGTAAATTTAAAACAAACAAAAATACTTCTATGTATTAGTCCTCTAATATAAAGTTCACACATGATCAAAAATACTACATTATGGCCACAGGTGATATCATGGCCTTTATAAGAAAAGGGAGATTGTAATGAAAGAGGAGAAGTATAAAAGCTTTCTTGGCTGGCATTTATGTCTTGATATATTTAGTAGGTACATAAATGTGTTTTCATAAATCACGAATATACACATTTAGGTTTGTGTATTTATTTATATACTAAACTAATTGTAGTCAAGGGTTATTTAAAAGATTTGAACATTTTATTCTTATCTAAATATTATTGACAGCTGAGCATTGCAATGCCTTATGTTGACTTGTTCTTCCATTTTGGTTTTCTCTTTTTGTTTGTATGGCTGTGTAATTTTCAATGCATTATTTCTACTCCATTCACAAACTATATTTTCATGATGCTTATATACACTGTGAAATATACAAAATTATATTTGAGGTTCATTCCTACACACCTCAAGTATTATAATAAAATTGTTAAATAAACTACAAGTTTTATGGGCCTTTACAATAAATTTATGCAACAGTTTGTTCAAGGATCTAAAGGTTGGTAGACCTTCTACTAGGGTGCAGGTCATCTTGGCCCAGCTTGGCCTTGATCTTGATTGTGATCCCAAATGATGGGTCTCATTTTTCTGTTTCATCTGTATTTGTATGTTAGAACCAACTGATCTACAGGGCATCTTCTTGTCATCTAGAATCATAGAATACAAGAGGTCCAGCCAAATTACACAATCACATCAAAAGGCTTTATTTGCTTTATGTATGCTAATATTCTGCTTGTCAAAGCAAGTCATGAAGATAATATCAACATCAATGGACATCTTTTTGAGTCTTGTGTGCTATAAGAGAATATCACACGATGGATAATTTATAAAGAAAAGTTTATATCACGGTTCTGGAGGCTGTGAAGTTCATTGTCAAGGTGTGGGCACCTAGTGAGGGCCTTCTTGCTGTGTCAGTCATGACAGATAGATGAGTTGTGTGTGTGTGTGTGTGTGTGTGTGTGTGTGTGTGTAGAGAGAGAGGGAGAGAGAGAGGTATCAAACTCATAGCCTCAAGCCCTTTTTATAATTGGCATTAACCCATTCATGAGAGTGACACCCTCATGACCTAAATACCTCTCAATAGGCCCCACCTCCCAACACTGCTGCATTAGGGACTAAGTTTCCAACAAATGAACTTTGGGAGACACATTCAATCCTAGCATTTAGGAATAAAAATATTCTCTACCTGGGGCCCAAATTAGGACAAAGCCAGTAAGGTAAATTTGGGTAAGTGCAGGGTGCAATCTGGTTTTGTTTAGAATTTTGATGTTTTTATACCATGATTTATTGCATTAAAGTTGGTTATTTTCAAATATTATAGTAAAATATAATTTAATTATTTAGATTTTGGTTTCCCTTTACATATTGTCCTGAGAAGAATGGAAAAAACCTCACTTGCTTTTACCTTTATCATTGCCCTGATTCTACTTCTTCTTTTGTGATAGATTATAAAGGCACTTGACAAAGGGGATGAATTAAATAGGATAATGTGATATGAACATGTACAATAATAATGCAGTATATTTATAACAATCCAATATATAGTCAAGACAATATAAAATAATCAGTTTTATCAAAAACTAGAATAATAGATTATGAGCTTTATGCATATCTATAAAGGGTTTCTAAATTTCTGGTACTCTTTTTTAAAAGATAGTTACACTCATATATGTTTTACAAATATTTTTAACCTTTATAAACTTTTAAACCATATCCATGTGGGTACATGCACATGCACACACATACACACATGAAGACATTAATGTTCACAAAAAGTTAAATAAAGTGAATGTGGATCATTGTGAGGACCACAGCTTCAGGAGTTGATCAGAAAACTACCAGCATCTTCTCAACATAGCAGCTCATGTCTCTCAGAGCAATTACAGATCCTAGTTGTAAGAGAAATATTTTTACATTATATGCTTTGTAACTGTGCTCTCCTTCACTACTTAGCTATGTATACCTTGGGTGATGTTCTCACTATATATGTAGAATAGAAAATAAACTAGCAGTCCTGTTGGAGGTAGCACAAATGTTTCTTATGATTAGGCATAATTGAAGCCTGCCAGTAACAACATGAACCTGAAGCAGCTGACCAATCGTTACCTCCTGCTCCTTGCTCTTGTTACCTAATAAATAACAAAGGGCTGTAGAAGCTTCGGGGGGGGCTGCCTTTGCTCACTAGAATTAGGGAGCTCTCTTCTTCCCCATGCTAGCCTTTCCTTAAAACAGTTTCTTTTGTCTTAAGTTTTTATTTCTACATTTATCCTTTCGTTCAGTCTTGTAATGACGGTCTCAAGCAGTAATATTAGTAACTGCTGTAGTGATGGTCTGAAGTAGTAGTAGTGGCAAGTCAGCCACACAGTCCTACTGTTTAAATTAAGTGAAAACCTAAAAGAAAATCTGAAAAAAAAAAATGCATGATTCTCATTCAGTATTTGAGCTGAGTTTTTCTTTCAGGAGGAATGATTTTATTGAGGCTATAAGAATGGACAAGGTTAGGATTACACTACCACATGTGTTAAACATATAACAAGATAAACCTATGGAAATCCTACAGATTTCTAATTTTGCACAAAAGACAATGTATATACACATATATATTCATGTGCTTTTTTCATATGTGTAATATGTATGAAACTATATCCAAAATGTATTTGCTCTCTGATTTTTAAAAATTTCCCCCTTCTTTAGATGCCTAAAATGTGATGATTACTATGCAATGTAGACCTGCCTAGGATACTTGGTGTTATGAATTTAGGGTAACTAAGCCAGTTAGGGGACAGATAGGGTTGTTGAAGCCTAAAAATTTTTAAGTCTCTCTAGCAATAAAGACAAAATCAAATTAGCCAAGAAGACTACAGCTTGATTATTTTAAGTTGTAATTTCCTACTTAGAAGACCTGAAAAACACTAATAATGTAGAAATAAAATCTAGGTGTGCATACCATACATGCTGTGATAATCCTTTGAAGGCAGACGGGTTAGTGTGGCAGTGTCAAGGAGGGTTTATCCTATAGCTTGTCCCAGTGGATTCTAAAATGCAAAGATGGAAGCATATATCTCACGGTGTATGCAACAGCAATATGCATCTTGGTACCTTCATAAAAGAAGGGATATAAAAGAGCCCAGTATTTTCTGAAATACAGTTTGAATTGAGGAAAAATTTAAATGAATTTCCACAATAAATTTTTTATCTACCTCCTGAATGCTATGTGTTTTGTTATACTACATTTTATTTTTAGATCTTTTATTGAGTAATGTTTATCTTTAAATAAATAGCATTTCCTGTATTTGTCCCGAGATCAACATGATTAGTCTAACAAAATCTCAGTTTCTACCTGAATGCTGTAAAAATTCTTCCTTCATATATTGAATATCTCAATGTCCATGTAGTGCTCTGGAGGCATCTGAGAAATGAAAACAAATGACATTGTTAATTTTTTGTTTTCTTTTTGACAAAATTCTTATACCATTTAAAAAAGATATAGTATAGGTTGAAGTTATTCCAGTGGCTTCTATTTTATGAGTGAATGAAATTCTGCTACTGAGAAAAATCATATTTATTGTTTCTGGTCATCACCTTAATTCTTTTGTCCCAAGGTTCCTCTGCATCACTGCCTTGTATATTCAATAAGCTTTATCTTTTTGAGGTTTCCTGTTAGAAGGAAAAGTGTCAGAGAGAAATTTTGCCAATGCTATTGCAAACACTCTGCTTAGTGTAGTCCCAAATCACAGGATTTGTGATATGACTTCCCTGGAATGGTGCACAACTCCAGCATCTAAGAATTCCATATACAGCTGGCTTGTATGCCCAGGACACTCTCTTATGTGTCTCAAGATTCATAGGAATGCAAATCTATAAAGTAAACTTCAATTCTAATTTCATGATTTCTCAAAAATATAAATTGGTTTAAATAATGTATTTGCATTCAAATACTGTTTTCTTCAACAATCTTTTATGTGTCAGATACTCATCTGGGCCCAAGATTTATAAAGGGATTAGTGGCTTTGGAATTAGCTTTCCAATATTTTCAAATCAAATCCAATTTTAGGTTCCCTGCAGCCTTGTCTGTGTTACATTCTTCAAGAATTTTCTCAGATATCATCTTCACAATGATGTCAATCATAACTACCTCCGTGTTAGGCCGTTCTTGCATTGCCGGGTGCGGTGGCTCACGCCTGTAATCCCAGCACTTTGGGAGACCAAGGTGGGTGGATCACAAGGTCAGGAGATCAAGACCATCCTGGCTAACACAGTGAAACCCCGTCCCTACTAAAAATACAAACAATTAGCCAGGTGTGGTGGCAGGTGCCTGTAGTCCCAGCTACTCAGGAGGCTGAGGCAGGAGAATGGAGTGAACCTGGGAGGCGGAGGTTGCAGTGAGCCAAGTTTGCACCACTGCACTTCAGCCTAGGTGACAGAGCAAGACTCCATCTCAAAAAACAAACAAACAAACAAACAAAAAACACTTGAGACTGCATAATTTATAGAGAAATGTGGTTTAATTAGCTGATGGTTTGCAGGCTGTACAGGAAGCATAGTGCTGACATCTGCTCAGCTTCTGGGGTGGCTTCAGGGAGCTTTTATTCCCTGGGGAAGGTGAAGCAGGAACAGGCATGTCACAGAGCCACAGCAGCAGCAAGAGCAAAAAAGTGAGGAAGGGAGGTACCACATGCTTAAACAACGTAATCTCATAAGAACTCATTCACTATTGCAAGGACAGCACCAAGCCATGAGGGATATGCTCCCATGACCCAAATACCTCCCACCAGGCCCCAGTTCCAACACCGGGGATTGCAATTTAACATGAGAGTTGGCAGGGGCAAATATTCAAAGCCATCAACCTTTTTTAAAAGTATAATCATATTCCTCCCAATTTTTATTAACTTGTTATAATTTATTTTCTGTTGAAACTTATTATTTTGTAGCATTGCTATGGTTTTCTTAGTTATTTGATTTTTTAAAAATTGTCTTTTGACCTCTGCTAGAATGTTAGCCCAAAGATGTCAAGTGATTTTACTGGTTTTGTTTGTTTGTATTTGGACAGGGTCTGACCAATGGAAAGTGATCAAGAAATATTTACTGAATGAATGAACAAAATAATATATTAACTTCCTATATTTTTATCACTTTTCAGTAATATAGTGGATATTAATTCATTTTTGAGGACAGTATAATAAATAGTAAAAGAGCATCTAATTAATCACATTTAACCAGAAGTAAGTCATCTGGTAGACATATGCTCCAAACTGACTACTTCTTACTCTGTGTCTTTCACAAAAGTTAAACATTTCTATAAACAGAACTTACTTTAAAATAAATCCATTGTTATGAATTTCAATATATTAAAACTTGTGTTTGTAAAAAGAACAAATCATCATGTGTTTGATTATAATTTGCTTTATGACTAGCATAGAATTACTGCCTTGGGATTCTTTTTTCTTGAATCCAGCCTTTTCTTGATCAATAGACTTCCCGTTAGAGGGATAATTAGAATACAAGTTGACATTCATTAGTATTTAGAAGATGAACAACACAATGCATTTATTTTTGTTTGACAATCTGGTATTATTTACTTCAATATGCAAACTATATCCCAGTAACAAATAAATACATGACTATAGTTCCCTGTTTCAGATTTAACAATGCAAAAAAATCACTCTACTGGGCTTAACACAATATTAAAATGATTTCATAGTTTAACCATAGCATCATACTGTGAGGAAATAAGTATAATTTATCCAAACCTGAGTTTCAAGATTAGAATGTAGTTGTTGTGAAAGGAAGGGACGTTACTTGACCACAAAGTGTACATTAAGAACAAATGCTTCTGTTGTGTTTGAACTGTAATATTTTATATTTAATTTTTAGAAAGTGACTTCTTAATCACTTAAAAATATTGTCTAACCTTTTGACAAGAAAATAAAAAATTGCACTTTATATCAACCCAAAACTTTTTTCCCAGGAAAGTGACAACAGAAAATTCCCTTCAGCATGTAATATGTAATGATACTACAAATAAATTTCTGAAAGGATGAGTAATTATCCACACAAAGTCTGCAAGGTTTAATTGTTAACATACATTGACCTATGGAGAGCACGAAGACACACTGAATAAAATGTTAAAATTCTTGAAATTTTAGTTATTTTAAATTAAAGTTAAATTTAACATTAAAATGCATTAAAGCTTTTGATTTCCTCAATTCTTTTACCTGTAAAAAATTAAAATTTTTAGGTTTCTTAAAGTAAATTCATGCTATTTTGGTATATAGTTCTATGAGCTTTGATGAATAATTATATTATTGTAATAATTATATTATTGTAATTGTTACAACAAAAAGTATACAAAATAATTCTAACGCTCCAAAGAATTCTGTCATGCTGTTCCATTGTATTCAAATTTTATTTCATCTTCCAAACCATGGTAACAACTAGTCTGTTCTAGTTCTGATATTTTTGACTTTTCTCAAATGTTGTAAATATGAAATCAGAGGGTATGTAATATTTTGAGATTGAGTTTGCCCACTTAACCATAATTCACTTGAGATCTGTCCTTGTTACATAAAACATTAGTTCATTTCTCTTTATTGCTGAATGTGAATGCATCACAGTTTATCTCCTGAAAGGCCATTTGGGTTGTTTTTGTTTTGGGGCAATGTGTTGAATGCTGCTACACATTTGTGTACAGATTTTTGTGTAATTATCAGTTTTTATTTGTCTAGGATAAATACTAGAAGCATGATTGTTGGGTCATAATGTATGTGTATGTTTAGCCTTGTAGGAAGCTGCCAAACTGTTTTGCTGTGTGGCTGTGCAATTTGCATCCCTGGCAGCAATGTTTGAGTAATCCCATTGCTCCCTGGGCCAGCCAACACTTAGTTTTGTCATTATTATTCTTTTTAAAAAAAGCTTTAGCCATCTCATAGGTGTTTAGTTGTTTCTCACCATGGTTTTAATGTTCACTTTTCGAATTACTGGTGATATTCAGCATCTTTTAATATGTTTATTTGTATCTTGTGGATGTTTTTTGGTGAAGTGTCTATTCACATCATTTGCAAATTTTTATATGATTGTTTTCTTACTACTGAGTTCTGATCATTTTTATGCATTCTGAATACAAATCCTTTGTCTTCTATGTCATCTGCAAGTAGTCTCTTTCAGTCTCTTGTGTCCTTCGCAGAAAAATATTTTTAATTTTAGTGAAGTCTAATGTACTTGATATCAGTTCTAAAACACTTTGTCTAATCCAAGATCACAAAGCTTTTCTCCTAAGTGTGTTATGATTGTGTTTTATATTTACTTCTGTAACACATTTTGAATTCGTGTTTTATATGGTGTGAAGAGAAGGTTGACTGCTGCTTCTACTACTTCTTCCCCCTTCCCCTCCACCTTCCCCTTCCCCACTTCTTTGTCTTTACAAAAAATATGGATACACCCTCGTCCCTACGCCTTTTGATGAAAGACTATATTTTCTACATTAAGTTGCTGTTGCATTTTTGTAAAAAATCAGGTAATTTTGTTTGTGTCTGCCTATGTATGGATTTTCTGTTGTTTCTTTGGTCTTTGTTTCATTGGTCATTCGATTATACTAAACTGGCTTTCTTAATTTAGATTAATAATAATTCTTAAAATCAATGGCTATGTGTATTAGTTTGCTGTGGTTGCTATAACACCATACCACAAACTGAGTGGCTGGGTTGAGGTTACAGACATTTATTATCTCACATTTCTAGGGACTAGAAATCTGAAATCAAAATGTCAGCAGGGTTGTTTTCTTATGTGGGCTATGAGGAAAAGATCTGTTCCAGGTTTCTCTCTTTGGCTTGCAGGTGACTGTCTTCTGCTATCTGTTTACATCAGATGACTGTCTTCTGTTATCTGTTTACATCATCTTCCCTCTGTGAATTTCTCTCTGTGTCCAAATGTTCTCTTTTTATCAGGATGCTGGTCATATTGGTTTAGGGCCCAGACTACTCATCTAATGTTAACTTGACCACCTCTATAAAGACTTCGTCTCCAAATAAGATCATATTCTGATGTACTGGGAATTAGGACTCTTAATATTTTGTGAGCCGGGAGAGAAAGTGGGTGGGACACAATACATCCATGATATTGTAAGTACTCTAAATCTGTTCTTTTATAAAATTATTTTGGAAAGTATAGTTCCATTTACTTATTCATATGAATTTGAGAATCAACTTGTCTATTTTTATGAAGAATCCTACTGTGACTTTGATTGGTGTTACATTAAGTCTATAAATCAGTTTGGTATATTTGTCATCTTAATTATTTTGAGTCTTCCAAATTCATTAACATGATATATCTCTACAATTATTTCTATTTCTTTCATATATTTCACCAATAATTTAAAAATTTTAGCATATATTTTCTGTAGATATTTACTTAAGATTACTTTCTCATGGAGCAGAGCTCATGAAATGATGACACATTTTGTTTTTATTCTTCATTACTGATTAACAGAAAGATGACAGTATTGTGTATATTGATCTTGTGTCTTGTGACATTGCTCAATTTAGTTATTTCTTCCAAGATATTGCTTAAATAGATGCTCTTAAAATTTTCTGTACTGACAATTATGTTTTCTGTAAATAGGCATCATTTATTTATTCCTTTACAATCTGAATACTTTGATTTCTATTTCTTGACTTACTGCCTGTGATAGAACTTTCAGTATGGTAATAAATAAGGGTGGTGAGAGAAATCCTTGCCTGTCAGGGAAAAAAAACACTTTATCTTTCACCATTATATATGATATCCGCTATAGATTTTTTATAGATTTTTCACACTAATTGAATGTTTATTTTGCATTCTCATTTGCTCAGTTTTTGCCATCAATGGATATCAAATATTGTCAAATATTTTTCTGCATCTATTGATACAATCATATTCATTTTATAAGATCAGTTATATAATGAAATGCATTGACTTTTTAGTTACCCCTACCCTGAATACAAATTTCCACTTTTCTGTAATGTATTCAGAGTTGAGTCTAATCTCTCTTCGTTACTGCAAAATCCCACGTCAGTAGTTCCTACAGCTATCATCATAGTCCTGAGTAAAGTCTGATTTACCACTTTAACAAGTGTTATAGTTTTCTCAACACCTGTGCTATGTGCATATTATTGAAAATCACTCTCTCTCTACAAGAAACCATTCTTCTGTTTACTATTTCCCAAATTCTTGTTATCTTGGTCAGCGTGTGTTGTATCAGAGGTTAGAGAGGTATTACGAGCTGTTTTGTTACCAGAGTGCCATTTGTGGGTTGGTTGTTTGAGATTATCCAATACCAAACTGGAGGATTTTCTGCCACCTGCAGTTATGTAACCTGGACCTGTGAACTTTAGATGCATAGAATAAACAGGATCTTAGAAGACTAATGCTACCTTTTCTCATCTTTTAACTTTGTATTACTTGTGTGATAAATTGCCTGTAATTAATATGTTAATTTTACTGTAATTTTTGTTAAGTTGAGAATTTTATGTATTGTAAGATATTTTACATTTGTCCTGATTTGGCCACAACATGGATTTGAAGGACTCCGGTATGAAATAATACTTTTAATACCAAAAAAAAAGCAATTGCTGTCTCAGGTATTGTTTTACACCAAAGATATGATAAGCAAAACATTGTGTACTACAAAATGACTGCTTCCTGTCCACTCTTCAAATTCTTTTAAAAATGTCTTTTGTGGCCCACTGTAACCAGAAACACAAAAAAAGAAATTCTGGAAAAATGTAATTTGGAAATTCACTTTGCTAAATTAGCTCATTACAAAACCATGATACAATATATGCTTTTGTATGTTAACCATGTTAACCTTTTTTTACAGTTTAATTTTTAGCTTTTTAAAATTTTCTACTCTAAACACAACTACAAGCTTTCTGATACCTAAATATTTCTGGCCAGGCATGGTGGCTCACGCCCTTAATCCCAGCACTTAGAGAGGCTGAGGCAGGTGGATCATGAGGTCAGGAGTTCAACACCAGCCTGGCCAAGATGTGAAACCCTGTCTCTACTAAAAATACAAAAATTAGCCAGGCATGGTGGTGGGCACCTGTAATCCCAGCTACTCAGGAGGCTGAGGCAGGAGAATCGCTTGAACCCAGGAGGCGGAGATTGCAGTGAGCCAAGATTGCGCCATTGCACTCCAGCCTGGGCGACAAGAGCAAGACACCATCTGAAAGAAAAAAAAAAAATAAAGTGCCTGTGGCAGGCAGGATTTTGGCCCCCGTGACCTTAGTCCTCTGGTGCTACTTCCATGCTGTGGAACAGAATAGAGAGCCCAGAAATAATGCCACACACCTACAACCATCAGATCTGCAACAAAGCCAACAAAAATGAGCAATGGGGAAAGGACTCCCTATTCAATAAATCCTGCTGGAATAACAGGCTAATCATATGCAGAAGATTGAACCTGAACCCTTTTGTTATACCATACACAGAAATCAACCCAAGATGGATTAAATACTTAAATATAATATAAATACAGAACTATAAAAACCCTGAAAGAAAACTTAGGAAATACTATTCTGGACATAGGACCTTGCAAAAATTTCATGGTGACGCCAAAAACAATTGCAACAAAAACAAAAATTGACAACTGGGACCTAATATAAACTAAAGAGTTTCTGCACGGAAAAAAAAGAAAAATGAAAACATTAGCAGAGTAAACAGACAACCCAGAGAATGGGAGAAAATATTTGCAAACTATATATCTGATGAAGGTTTAGTTATCCAGAATCTATAAGGGACTTAAATTTACAGACAAAAAAACAACCCCATTAAAAAACAGACACTTTTCAAAAGAAGACATACATGTGGCCAACAAGTATATGAAAAAAAAATGCTCAATATCACCAATAATCAGAGAAAAGCAAATAGAAACTGCAATGAGATACCATCTCATACCAGTTAGAATGGCCATTAAAAAGTCAAATGGCAGTTAAAAAGTCAAACACTAACAGATGCTGGAGTGGTTGCAGAGGAAAGGGAATGCTTTTATACTGCTGGTGGGAGTGTAAATTAGTTCAGCCATTGTGGAAAGCAGTGTGGTGATTTCTCAAAGAACTTAGAACTACCTTTTGACCCAGCAATACCAGTATTGGATATATACCCAAAGGAATATAATTATTTCTACCCTAAAGACATATGCATGTATATGTTTATTGCAGCACTATTCATAATAGCAAAGACATAGAATCAACCTAAATGCTCATCAACGGCAGACCGAATTAAAAAAATCTGGTACATATACACCATGAACTACTATGCAGTCATTAAAAAGAATGAGAGCATGTCCTTTGCAGCAACATGGATGGAGCTATAGACCATTATCCTAAGTGATCTAAGGCAAAAATGAAAAACCAAATTTCATATTTTCTTACTTATAAATGGAAGCTAAACAATGGAAACACATGGATACAAAGAGAAGAACAACAGATACTAGGGCCTACTTGAGGGTGGAGAATGGGAGGAGAAAGAAGGTTTTAAAAAATACCTATTGAGTACTATGCTTATTATCAGGGTGACTAAAATATCTATACACGAAATCCCCATGACACATACTTTATCTATATAACAATCTTGCACATGTGCCCTAAACCTAAAATGAAAGTTAAAAAACAAAAACTTGGTGCCCTTAAACTACACTAGATTTTTTAAAATATTTTTTCTTTTTTCAGTAGTACATTAATCTTACTACAATTTTGTTACTCTCTCGCTATATTTTTTTTACTATTTTATTCCTTTGTTATAACACTTAGCTTAAAACACACAATTGTGGTGCTGTACAAATGCATTTTCTTTCTTTATATTCTTACTGTATTGACTTTTTTCTATTCTTTAATTAGTTAATTAACTTATTTTACTTTTTTTTTTTTTTTTTTTTTGAGACAGAGTCTTGCTCTGTCGCCCAGGCTGGAGTGCAGTGGCATGATCTCGGCTCACTGCAAGCTCCGCCTCCCAGGTTCACGCCATTCTCCTGCCTCAGCCTCCCGAGTAGCTGGGACTACAGGCGCCCGCCACCACACCCGGCTATTTTTTTGTATTTTTAGTAGAGACGGGGTTTCACTGTGTTAGCCAGGATGGTCTCCATCTCCTGACCTTGTGATCCGCCCACCTTGGCCTCCCAAAGTGAACTTATTTTACTTTTTAAAATTTTTGTTTAAAAGTAAGACAGAAACACACATATTAGCTTAGGCCTACACAGTGTTAGGATCATCAATATCCCTCTCTTCTACCTCTGCATCTCCAGAGGCAATACCATGCATGGAGTAGTCATCTCTGTGACAACAATGACTTATGGAATACCTCTTGAAGGACATGCCTGGGGAGGTTTTATAGTTAACATCTATAAGTAGAAAGAGTACACTCAAAATAACAATAAAAAGTACAGTATAATAAATACATAAACCAGTAACATAGTTGTTATCATTATTAAATATTACATCCTGCACATAATTGTATGTGCTATACCTTTATAAGACTGGTGGCACAGTAGGTTCATTTACATCATTATCACCACAAACACAGGAGTAATGTGTTGCACTATGACCTAATGCAGCTACAATGTCACCAGGCAATAGAAATTTTTCAGTTCCATTATAATCTTATGGAAGCAGAGATTTATATGTGGGTGCATCATTGACAAAAACGTGGGTATGTGGTGCATGACTGTACATATTAAAATTATTAGTTTTTTGGAAACTACAATTTAATAGCATACTAATTCAAAATAGTAACTAAACAAATCAATGATCTAAAACATATTTCTTTTTATGGTAATATTAGTTAAACAAAGGAAGTAGAAAACGCTGGACCTATGTGACAATATGTTTGATTTGTCAAAACTGATGTTTATTCTGGACATTATATTTGATGGTTGGACAAAATATTTTAATATTAATTAGATATATTACCTTATTAATGTATTTAAAATTTTTAACAAGTGGCATTAATGATTGTGTATGTTTTAAATAACTGAAGAGGAAAGCTGAATACTTTTTCTTAATTTCAAAAAGTTTTGTCATATACAGATTTGTTATCCAAAATCACAATTTTTTTGGTCAAACATGACCTGATTTTTGATAACTGAAAAATAGTGGTCATTTTATATTTTCAAAAGCAAAACACTTCATTCAAGTAAAATTACACAGGCAAATTTATTGTGAAACAATAAATGTTCTGAGCACGAACATGGGAAAGAAACGTATGTGTATAAAGCTTTGAGAACTTTATTTTTTAAAGTTATGGAGATCCATTGAACAGCATCGTGGCTATAGTCAATAATAAAATATTACGTACATGAAAATTACTTAAATATTCTCATCATACCAGTACATAATATGTATATAAAGATCTGTTAATTAAGTATATAATTAGCTTGGTTTCATTATTTCACAATATATATGTATATCAAAACATCATGAGAGTGAGGCTACCAATAGAACAGAGTAGGAGACACCATCCTTCAGCCCCGCCATTAAAAATAGAAACAGCTGGCTGGGCGCGGTGTCTCACGCCTGTAATCCCAGCACTTTGGGAGGCCAAGGCAGGTGGATCATGAGGTCAAGAGATTGAGACCATCCTGGCTAACACGGTGAAACCCCGTCTCTACTAAAAATATAAAAAAATTAGCCGGGCGTGGTGGCGGGCACCTGTAGTCCCAGCTACTCAGGAGGCTGAGGCAGGAGAATGGCGTGAACCTGGGAGGTGGAGCTTGCAGTGAGCCGAGATCGCACCACTGCACTTCAGCCTGGGCGACAGAGCCAGATTCTGTCTCAAAAAATAAAAATAAATTAAATAAATTAAATAAATAAATAAATAGAAACAGCTATCCAGAAATCAAAACAATGCAGAGAGGGCTAAAGGGCCCATTAAAGAATCTGCAGCAATATAATGAAGCAAAAAAATGGAGATTATCCCATATAGAAAGGATCACTGGTGAGATGGGCATACCTGATAGTCTAGGAGAGAGGTAGGAACAAAGAAGAAAGGCAGAATTTATTGGCATCAGCAGAAAGTTGAAACCACCCTGGTTCCAGGCAAACTAAACTGCTCTGCCCACGACACTGGGATCTTTTTCCACTGAGGTAACCAGTGGCCAAATTCCTGCTGGAGAACCCCACAGAAGGAGATGTGACTAAACGCTCCCTTCCCTGGAAGAAGCACCCGCTATTGAACTGCTAGGGAAATGCATCCACCATCTCTCCCAACCACACATGTGCCCCGACACCCAAGCTGTGATCACTTCCTGAGTGCTCACACTTCAGATCTGGACTTTGTGGCTGCACTATGTCTCAGACACCAGAATCCTCGCCACAATGAGCTGTTTCACATTCTGAGCCCCAGAGCCAAATTCATTCCTGTGCTCCAGACACCAGCTTAGCCATCATAGAGAGCTAGGCCCTGCCCCAGCCCCAGAGCCACTGTAAATCTGTGCAAGCATGTACTCCTGTTCTTGGCCTCCTAGCTGTTCCACAACCTACCAATGGGGCAGTGGTACACCTGCTCCCCAGGCACCAGTGCTATTTTTGCCCAGATCCCAGAGTGCAAGTCCCTCTATATAAGCCTCTGCTCAGGCATCACCAGTTTGGCCATTCCATGGGTACCAATCATTAGACAACATTGCCAACACCACCTTGATCAGGCTGCAATCCAGACCAAATGCCAAGAGCGATCCTCTCAGCTACAACTTCCACAGTAAGAGAAAAAGAGATTGAGGTTACAGCAAACTAAAAGTTTCCACAGAGCAAAAGATTAGAATTTTTGGTTGGGAGAATATATTTTCAAACTATATATATCTCTATATATCTCTCTCTCTATATATATCCAATAAGGGGTTAAGATACAAAATATACAAAAACCTAAGTAAGTCAGTGGTAGAAAAACAATTTGATTTAAAAATGGACACATTACCTGAGTAAACATTTCTCAAAAGACGACATACAAATGGCCAACAGGTATATGTTAAATAAAAACGCTCGATACCACTAATCATCAGGGAAATGGAAATTAAAACCACAATGAGGTATTACCTCACACAATAGAATGACTATTATCTAATGATGAAAGATAACAAGTGTTGCTAATGATGTGGAGAAAACAGGACTGTTGTTGGGAATCTACGTTAGCACGTCCATTCTGAAAAACAATACGGAGGCTCATCAAAAAATTAAAAAAAGAACTTTTAATTTTTTTAATTAAAAAATTATGATCCAGTAGTCCCACTCCTGAGTATATACATCCAAAGGAAATGAAATCAGTGTGTTGAAGAGATATCTGCACTCACAGAGAACCTGTGCCACTTTATACAAAGATTTATGATACTAGCATATAAAATTATCTCCTAAATGGACTCAGGCATACAACTCTACTTATCTATTAATCCATGCACTCATTTAGGTTATTTATTAGTGTAATTCTTTAATATATACATGTTTATAAACACAAAAGGCTAAAAGAGTATTCATTGTTTTTCACAAGTAATATTAAATTATCGTCACTAGCATAATCTTCTTGTTTCAGAATAGAAAGGCAAAGGGTTGCACCCTAAGAGACAGGGAAACTAAAAATTCACAGGCTGTTTTAGAGAGTTTGCTCCATTCCAAATCACCTCAATGCCCTACTGGTTTGAAGTGTTCCCAGATGTCTAGTGCAAATTGGCAAATAGCTGAGAGAAGGTTTAAAGTCTTCTATGAAAGAAAATAGCATTAAATTAAGCCTGAAAATATTTCTACAAACATAATTTTTAAAGTTTGTTGTTTAATTTTAGATGTATTTGTAGATTCACATGACATTGTCAGAAATAAGAGATCTTCTATAAAGCTTTACCCAGTTACCACCAATGGTAACCTTTTGCAAAATTATAGTACATTATCACAACTGCAATTCATTATTCAGATCTGCCAGTTTTACTTGTGTTTATTTGTGTATGATGTGTATATTTTTGTGTATTCATTTTTATGCTATTGGAGCATGTGTTGTTTCTGTATCCACCACAGCAGTCAAGAAAGAATAGTACTGTCATTATGCAGATCCCTACTATTAATACTTACAACCTACCACCTCCTTCTAATACCCTCCCATATCTCACACCTAACTCGACAACCACTGATCTGTTCTCTATTTCTATAATTTTGTTATCTCAAAAATATTATGTGAGTGTAACATGTAATTTTTGTATGTTAATTTTTTGACTTTTTTTCCACTCAGTGTAAATTATTCAGATTCATCCTAGTTCCTGTGTATTAGCAATAGTTCGTTCCTTCTTATTGCTAAGTAATATTCCATGGTGTGAAGTACCACAGCTTCCTTTACCATTCACCATTCAAACAACATCTGGATTGTTTACAGTCTGGCACTACTAACAATCAAGCTGCTACAAGAATTTGCATACAGGTTTTGTGTGAACATAAATTTCATTCACTTGGTATAAATATCTAAGAGTGTAATTTCTGGGCTACATGGGAAATTTTATAAGAAACTCCAAAACTGTATTGCAGGGTGACAGCACTATTTTACTTTACCAATAATATGATCCAATGTCTCTGTTTCCTAACCAACATTTGATGTTTTTTATTATTTTTACTTTAGTTGTTCTGATTTTAATTTGTATTTCTCTAATGAGCAATAATGTTTAAAAATATTTCATGTTCTTATTTGCCAACTATATATCTTCTATTTTGAAATGACTGTTAATGTCTTTTCCCATTTTCTAATGTTTCTTTTTTTTTAAATTATCTATTTTTTTTCTTTGAGATGGAGTCTCTCTCTGTTGCCCAGGCTGGAGTGCAGTGGCGTGATCTCGGCAAACTGCAACCTCTGCCTCCCGGGTTCAAGCAATTCTTCTGGCTCAGCCCCCCAAGTAGCTGGGACTACAGGTGCACACCACCATGCCCGCCTAATTTTTTTTGTATTTTTAGTAGAGACAGGGTTTCACCATATTGGCCAGGCTGCTCTCGAACTCTTGGCCTCATGATCCACGCCCCCCTCAGCCTCCCAAAGTGCTGGAATTATAGGCGTGATCCACTGCACTCAGCCTATTCTCTAATTTTGAGAGATTTAAAATACACTCTAAATACCAGTTATTTGTCAGATAGGTGGTATGCAAATATATTATCTAAGTCTATATTATACATAAAATATATATAGGAATATATATAGTCTATATTATCTAAGTCTTTATCCTTTTCTTCTACTTTATTTTTAGTCTAATAGTTGTTATTTTCTTCCTTCTGCTAACTTTGGACTAATTTTTTTTTTTTTATCACTCCTTGAGATATAAAGTTAGGTTCATTGGTTGAGGTCTTTCTCCTATTTAAATATAGGCATTTATCACAATAAGCTTCCCTCTTAGTACTGCTTTTGCTGAATCTCATAAGTTTTGGAATGTTGTGTTTCATTTTCCTTTGTCTAGTTTCCTTTTTTCAGTGGTTGTTCAAAAGTAAGAGGGTCAATATCCACATTTGTGCATTTTCTGGTTTTCTTTCTCTGTTAGTTTCTGGTTCATTCCATTATGGTCGGAATAGATACTTGGTATGATTTCAATCTTCTTAAATTTATTAAGACTTGCTTTTGATGTACATATAACTAGACATATATATTATAATTAGATAAACATAATTATATATCTTTCTAAAATTTTTTCTTTTTTTTTTTTTTTTTTAGATGGAGTCTCACTCTTGTTGCCCAGGCTGGAGTGCACTAGTGCAATCTCGGGTCACTGCCACCTCCGCCTCCTGGGTTCAAGTGATTCTCCTGCCTCAGCCTACTGAGTAGCTGGAATTACAGGTGCCTGCCACCATGCCCAGCTAATTTTTGTATTTTTAGTAGAGATGGGGTTTCACCACATTGGCCAGGCTGTTCTCGAACTCCTGGCCTCAGATGATCCACCCGCCTTGGCCTTCCAAAGTGCTGGGATTATAGGCATGAACCACCATGCCTGGCCAATTCCTTTTTTTATTTTTCGTTTCGGTGAGAACACTTAAGATGTACTCTTAGAAAATGTCAAGTATGCAATAAAATTATTATTAACCGTATTTCTCATGTCATACATTAGATCTCTAGAACTTATTCATCTTGCATAACTGAAACTGTATCCTTTTGAGGTGGAGGGGGAAAATAGTGAGTTGTTGATCAAAGGGTATGTCCACAATTTCATTCTAAAATCAAGACAACACTTATTTTAAGATTTGATCATGTTGCATTTCACTGCTTGAACTTATCTGTAGCCAAGTATGGGATATTATTGCCCAGGCTTTAGTTATTCACCCACTTTATTTACTAGGGAAAAATGACTAGTACTATTAGTTCAAAATGTGGGATGAAATCTATTTGCATAGCTACCACTGTCCATTGCCTTATCTTGTTCCTGCTTTCCAGAACTGCTGCAGATCCCTTGGGTCTGCTTCACTTAGAATGTTGTACAGAACATGTTCTGTTTTTCTATAAATAGAGACAGCACAGACCATTTTTGTTTAAAACAATGTAGAAAATATTAAGATAATTTAAGGTATAAAAGGGAGGGAAATAAGACCTAAACCAGTATATTAAATGTGAGATGCCTCTCTAGATTTTAGAATGATGCCTATGAGTTAGAATTATTATATGTGAACACATTTCCCCAACCATAGGTTTTCTGATATTGACATGGCTAAATTGCTCTCACTGATGACCCTTTTAAAATAGAAATATTTTAGCTTTTAAAAAAAAGTAGAAACAGTGAGATCTTTTTAAATTCACATTTGTTCAACCTTATGATAAGAAATGGCTATAACTTAAACTTTCATTTAAAATTTAGGAAAGTATATTTGGCAAAATGTATTTCTTTATTTTCATTTTATCTTTTTCTTTCATTCGAAGCACATTTGTTTCAGCGTGAATTGTGTCTCCACCAAAAGATATGTCAAAGGCCAAACATCCAGTGACTGAGAATTTGACCTTATTTGGAAATAGGGTCATTGTTATCGTAGATGTAATCAGTTAAGATGGGGTAATAACTAGAGAAATAGGGTCACAACAGACGTAATTAGTTAAGATGGGGTAATAACTGGAATAAGGTAGGCACTTAATCTAATATGGCTGGTCCTTGTAAGAAGAGAAATATGGACACAGACACAGATATAGGGAAGAGGACCATAAGAAGATAGCGGTAGAGAGCGGAGTTGTACTGCACAAGTCAAAGAATGTCTAGGTTTACCAGCAGCTAAAAGAGGCTAGGAAGAATCCAACTCTCATGATTTTAGAGAGAAGGTGGTCCTGACAACACCTGACATTGAAATTTAAATTTCTAGCCTCCTTAACTGTGAGAGAAGAAATTTTTGTTCTTTTAAAGTATCTAGTTTCTTGTACTTTGCTATGATAGTTAAAAAAAAATAACTAATGCAACCTTTAACTGTATATCTCCCTCTTTAAAATTTAGTTACTTTATAGAGAAAAAAATTAACAGTTTTTCCTTATAAATATACTGTATGGATGAAATGTATTTATCCTTTGAGGCAGAAGAGGTGTCTCCATTGTGATGATAAAGGGAGAAATTGTAGAATCAAAAAGGGCATCTTGAAAAAGGCCAAAAATGTCTAGTCCTGCTTCAAATTTTTGCATTCAGATTTTCTTGCTTTCCAATGTAATATAAAGTTTCTGATTGCGTATGTGACAATTAGGGCAATGACATTACTTAGTATAATTAAAGTACTCCAAAATAGATGTAGATAAGGTCCAAACATTTATACTGGTTGCAAAATGAATTCATAGCAAGTATTTTACATTTTCACTTGCATGGAATTGTCAAATTTAAGGAGAAAATAGGTAACTCACTATTGGTGTCTTAGTCATGATGTTATTCAATTATTCATCATGCCACCATTTCAGCTGATAGAAAGGTGTTAGATTCTCTCTTTCAAGGAATCAAATCCCCGATCTATCACACAAACACATCTTCTGTCTTTTTCTATGCTACCAGTCTTGCAGAAACTTCTAACTATCCTTCTATGAATCAAGTAAGTAATACACAAGAACAATTCTTCTCCCACTTCAACTGTCAGGAAGGATAACAGTTGACAGAGCAGTAGCTAAAACATTCTCCGTATATATTTGAAGTATCTTAAATCAGCTATGATTTACTGCATATTGCTGCGTGTGTCCATATGTCTGAAAAAGCCCAATGGCCTTGATGTGGTTAAATAAATACTGTTTACCTATACGAGAGATTACAGACAAACACACATAAAAAAATACAACTTGTGTCAAAAGACTGGACTTCATTTATTATTTTGTCATGTGACAATCAGTACAGAGCTTAAGTGACTGCAGGCCAAATGACACAATAAATTTGCCTCACATAGATAAAATAAGAAAGAAGTTATGAGTCATGGATCCTGCTAAATATTGTTTAAAGTGTGTTTGTTAGTGTTCATTTGAATCAACTAAGGGAGGAATACAAATTTGCTTTCTATCCAGTTCACATTAAAATTATTCACTTGAAAGTATCATGTACTTTAACATGAAAGTGCCACTTATTACATAGTTGAACCATGTTTGTTTTAAAATATCTTCCCTAGATTTTTTTCTTCCTGTTGCTTTTTCTATGTTAGTCCTTCTACTAGTGGTATAGTTAAACATTAAGCTTCAGCATAATATGCATCTGCTTGTCTTGATTCCTGCTTTATAAATGTTTAATTTTCATTCTGTTCTGTCTTCTGAAACAACATTTAATCTTAAAATTTTCAGAGGTTGAATATGCATAATGCAGTAATCACACAGTTTAACATTTTCTAGCAGAAAGATCAAGTGACACACCATTTATACTAAATATATAGATTTCTTTCCTATGCTTGTCATCATGGAAACTCTTAAGATTGAGATTAATGATAAGAGCAATTCTCTGTCAATTGGGATAATTTTTCATATATTTTAAATCACAGTACTCCTTAGTGATAAAACTTACAAGGGTAAGAATTAATTTTTAGGCTGCTAGCAAGTATTCTTCCTAGATAAATATTAATAGAAAAATATTATTTTAAAGTTTTAGTCTATAAGGACAGACTCAATGAAAAAATAAAAAAAGTGTATACCAAAAACATGAAATTAAGTGATATCAAATTTAAACAGGAAATTTAAATGTGAAGATTTTTAGCTAGATATCACATACAGACATATCTCAGAGATGCTGAGAGTTCAATTTCAGACAACTACAATAAAGTGAAGATTGCAATAAAGTAGGTACACAAATTTTTCAGTTTTCTAATGTGTACAAATGTGTCTTTATAGTATTCTGAAGTATATTAACTGAGCAATAACATAATGTCTAAAATGATGTACATGCCTTAATTAAAAAATACATTATTGCTAAAAAAGGCTAATGATCATCTGAGTCTTCATTTAACCTAATAATTCTGCTGGTAGAGTGTCTTGCCTTGAGGTTGATGGCTGCTGACTGATAAGGGTGGTGGTGCTGAAGATAAGGATGGCTGTGGCAATTTCTGAATATAAGACAATAATATTTGTGACAGCAATTGACTCTTCCTTTCATGAAAGATTTATCTAGCATACGTTGCTGTTTCATAGCATTTTACCCACATAAATTCTTTCAAAATTGGTATCCATCTTCTCAAGCCAGGTTGATCAATTAAGTTTATGTAATATCCTCAATCCTTTGTTGTCATTTCCACAATGTTAACGGTATCTTCACCAAGGGTAGATTCCATCTCAAGAAACCACTTTTTTACTAATTTATAAGAAGCAAACCCTTATGTGTTAAAGTTTTATCATAAAGTTACAGCAATCTAGTCACATCTTCAGGATCTACTTCTAATTCTAGTTCTCTTGTTATTTCCACTACATCTGGAAATAACTTCCTTCACTGAAGTTTTGAACTCTACAGTCATCCACTCTGCAAATTCCTGTTCATATTTTGGCCTTCTTTCATGAATCATGAGTGTTCTTAATGTGACCTCTTGAACATTTTAATTTGAGTTCTTGGGTTACTAAGCATAATGCCATTGATCGGTAATATTTTCAATGGGATCTTTTCATGTTCTGAGCAGTAGGTCTCAACAGTGGGCTTAAAATGTTCAGTAAACTATGATATAAACAGATGTGGCATGATCTGGGCCATTTTTCTTCCTTTTGGGCCATTATTGTTCCATTTATAGAGCACAGGCAGAGTAGATTTAGCATTCTTAAGGGCCCTAGAATTTTCAGGATGCTAAGTGAGTACTGGCTTCAACTGAAAGTCACCAGCTGCATTAGCCCCTAGCAAGAGAGTCATCCTGGTTTTTGAAGCTTTGTAGCCAGGCATTGACTTCTTCTCTCTAGCTATGAGGGCATTAAAAGACATCATTTTCCAGTAGAAGGCTGTCTTGTCTACACTGAAAATCTGCTGTTTAGCATAGCCACTTTCATCAATTATCTTCGCTAGATCTTCTGCATAACTTGCTGCAGCTTCTACATCAGCACTTGCTGCTTCACATTACACTTTTATGTTATGGCAATGGTTTCTTTTTTGAAACTTTATGAGCAAACATCTGCTAGATTAAAACTTTTCTTCTGCAGATTCCTCAGCTTTCTCTCTAGAATTAAAAAGAGTTAGGGCTTTTGTCTGGATTAGGATTTGGCTTCAGGGAATGATGTGGCTGGTATGATATTTTATCCAGACCCACTAAATCTTTCTCTATATCAACAATAACGCTGTTTCCCTTTCTTTTCATTTATGTGTTCACTGGTGTAACTCTTTTATTTATTTATTTATTTTCAAAAACTTTCTGTTGGCATTAACAGCTGGGTTTTTTGGTACAAGAGACCTAGCTTTCAGCCTGCCTGTTTTCTACATGTCTTCCTCACTGAACTTAATCATTTCTAGCTTTTGATTTAAAATGAGAAGCATGTGACTTTTCTTTTTACTTGAAGAGTTAGAGGCCATCGTAGGGTTATTAACTGGCCCAGCTTCATCATTGTGTATTTTTTCACTTGAAGACTTAGAGGGTGCTGTAAAATTATAAATTAGCCCAATTTTAATATTGTTTATATCAGGAAATAGAAAGACTCAAGAAGTGGGAGAGAGGTGGGGGAATGTTTGGCCAGTAGAGCAGTGAGAACACATACCACATTTATTGACGAAGTTCACAGTCATATGGGTGGAGGTTTGTAGCTCCCCAAACAATCACAATAATGCCACCAAAGATCAGTGATCACAGAACACCATAAAAATATCATAATAATGAAAAAGTTTGAAATATTGTGAGAATTACCAAAATGTGACACAAAATCATGAAGTGAGCACATAATGTGGGAAAAATAGTTCCAACAGATTTGCCAAACACCAGATTGCCACAAACCTTCAATTTGTAAAAAACACAATATCTGCAAAGTTCAATAAAGCAAAGTACAATAAAACCAGGTATTCCAGTTGATCAGAAAGGGACATTGAAAACATTTTTAAGATGGTAGTTTTGGTTTTAGTATTGATGTCCTTAATGCTTACATATTACATTTGTAAAAAACACAATATCTGCAAAGTTCAATAAAGCAAAGTACAGTAAAACAAGGTATTCCAATTGATCAGAAAGGGACATTGAAAACATTTTTAAGATGGTAGTTTTAGTTTTAGTATTGATGTCCTTAATGCTTATATATTACATATTAGCTATAATTTTTTAAATGGGAGGTATTTATTTATAATTATAGCCAGGATCTTGGCATATGAATACCTAAGTCATGATCATTACTTATATGATTAACAAAAACAGAGTGTTATTAGACCGTGTGTTAAGGAGTAAATCTGGAAGCTTTTGTAAAACTCACATACATTCAGGAGGCTAGTCTTTTCTATAGTTCTTTTTATGGTTTTAGAGTTTGAATACATACAAAATAAGATTTAAAAACAGGGTGGCAGGGTGGAGCCAAGATGGCCGAATAGGAACAGCTCCGGTCTCCAGCTCCCAGCCCCAGCGACACAGAAGACTGGTGATTTCTGCATTTCTGCTTGAGGTACCGGTTTCATCTCACTAGGGAGTGCCTAACAGCGGGTGCAGGACAGACGGTGAGGCGCACTGTGCGCGAGCCGAAGCAGGGCGAGGCATTGCCTCACTCGGGAAGTGCAAGGGGTCAGGGAGTTCCCTTTCCTAGTCAAAGAAAGGGGAAACAGACGGCACCTGGAATATCGGGTCAGTCCCATCCTAATACTGCGCTTCTCCAACGGGCCTGGAAAACGGCACACTAGGAGATTGTGTCCCGCACCTGGCTCGGAGGGTCCTATGCCAACGGAGTCTCGCTGATTGCTAGCACAGCAGTCTGAGATCAAGCTGCAAGGCGGCAGCGAGGCTGGGGGAGGGGCGCCCGCCATTGCCC
>NW_026652279.1:143329843-143456534 GCF_009828535.3 Hylobates moloch
CAGAATAAAAAAAGCTACCCTCACAAAAAAAAAATAAATAAATAAATAAATAAATAAAAAAATAAAAACAGGGTGGCTAGAGAAACCCTGTCTCTCCTAAAAGTACAAAATTAGCTGGGCGTGGTGCTGTATGCCTATAATCCCAGATACTAGAGAGGCTGAGGCAGGACAACTGCTTGAACCCAGAGGCAGAGGTTGTGGTGAGCTGAGATCACAACATTGCACTCCAGCCTGGGCAACAAGAGCGAAATTCCATGTAGAAAACAAAACAAAACAAAACAGGGTAGTTAAATACTATAGTTGAACTTAAAAGCAAGCTCTGTATAGAATATTGAACGTTTGCTCTCATGGTTCCCAAGTCTGGAGACCTTGTTGTGGATCATAGATAAGTGAAGAGTGTTATTTCACTCACCAAATCCTAACAAACTGTTAACCTGAAAGTCTGATCATTTGGAGTCTAACTTTCTGGGACTCATTGACTCCCTTTTGATGGTAATCTAGCATAAAGATTGTTGCTATTGCAATCATGCTCAGGTGGCTCAAAATAAATATAGAGGGATTTCATTTAAAAAACTCAGGCATTTTGTGCTCCTTAGAAACAGCCAGAAACTTGCACCTGCTTGCCTGTATCAGTAATTGATTGGTCAAGATGAAAACTACAATGGTTTATTGTTCATATACAAGGTAGATCTTTCCACATTGGTCATAAAAGAAGCTTCAGTCTTCCTACATGTTGCATTTGTCCCCAAATGTATTTTCTGCAAAAGACTTAGTCAACTCACAAAGGGCCCTAGCTATATCATAGTAGAATATGGGCCTCTACAAAGTTGTTTTCATAACTTTTCTTCTATGCATTCCAATTTATGGGAAAAATAAATAATATAGGTGTTAGATAAGAATCAAATTCTAGTTCTGATAGTACATGTGGAGTAGAAAGCATACCTTAGATGTGTAGCTAAAATTGAGTTTTTAAGTATTCCCCTCATTTACAGATTTTAGAATCCTTCTTTAGCAGTAATGGTGACTCAATCCAACCCACTGCAGGGGCAATTGCAGCAGCAAAACAAGAGATTTTCCTTTTTAACAACTTCTAGAAAAAATTATTAACTAACAATCAAAGGGAGAAGAAAGAAGTTCTAAAGCATGCATATGCATATTTTAATCTCCAATATCAGATAAAGGTAATAACATTATAAAATGAAAATTTATAGTTGAAAATGGTTTATTTTATTACAGCATATCATATAGAATTTGTTGTGAAAAAATGTTTTTAAAATGTTTTGTTTCTGAAAAAAACGAAATTTAAAGATAGGGCTACATAATTTGTTGGTGATGTTACTATGCCCTCGGAAAACCAAAGAAAAGCAAATACAAAATACATGTATTTATCTTTTTAAAAAGCTATTTTGCAAGCTGATTATAGAAGTAAATGACATACCTATATACCAATTATTGTAGTTAAATCATATTTTCAATACCAACAAAATATATATCAAGAGATATACCTATCAAATGGTCTCTAAGAGAAATTTAGAAAAAAAGCAAATGGACAAAAATAAATAAATTTTAAAAACTATGTAATTTACAGACAGGAAATTTAAATTATGAAAAGTCAATAAACTGGATAACTCCATAGTATCAATTATTTCTCAATTATTCCATGAATTAAATATAATCCAAATCAAAACAGCATAACTCAGAGAGTGGTTGATGCTGACCAGCTCTGCTTAGAGACAGCATTTTAAATTGCAGGTTTTCTGGAAATGTACGCAGGTGAAAATAACTAAGAAACTTCAAGAAAGGAATAAAAGTAACGGGATCAAATATGGGGCAAGAAGGCAACAGCACTCAGGGGTTACCTCAAAACTTAAGTCATATAAAGGGGTATCATATATTTATCCTGGTATCCAGGCATCTATGACATCATACTCCATCTCTTATCACAAATGTGTTAGACTTAAAGAAAACCAATGCCTTGTTGTAACAATACAGGGGCATACTATTTGTCTTCTGATTATTTAAATTTAGTAGAACACAAATAAACCAACGTTTAAGAATCTAAATTCATTATGCTTCTAGAATTCTGAGAAATTAATAAACAGCAAAACTGGTGGCTGCAAAATTTCTTGGAGTCACTTGAAAGTTAAGGTTGGCGTAATACCAAAATTTGTAAACTGAGCCTGGATTTTCATGAAGGAGTCCCTTAATCTTCAATAAGTCCCTTAATGTGAGCCATGTGTCGGCAGTGTTGACATGCTGAAAAGGGCCCAACTTGTTTTTATGGCAATTCAGCATTCAAAGGAATGTGCTCACTGAAGTTATGCATGAAGTGGCCCTGTGAGGCAGTTATATTGTCCAGTTTTTATGCCAAAGCAAAGAAGAACCATGTTCTTTTTTAAGTACATTAAGAAAAAATAATTTGAATGATGTCTTGGTTTGTCTTGAAATTCAACATATTGGGGACTCAGAGGGGATTTGCACAATATAAGTCAGAAAGTGGTGAATTGTTAATAATAAAAGGAACTATTTTCTGGGGGATCTTTGGTGGCACTCACATAATTTTACATATTCTTACTATGTGACTATTATTTGTGTAAATAATCTGACTAAACTAAACTAAGAATTCCCTCTCTGTAAAGTTTGTGAGAAACAAACAATCCTCTTGCTGATATATGTTTATAAATACCCTAGAGTGGGAAAAAAAATAAATAGGCAGCTCCTCCTTTTTTAACTATTAATGAGGTGTTTATTTATTTAAATACAATGCAAAAAGTCCAAACAATTTTCTCTTTCTTTTGTACTCCCATTTCTGACTCTCTGTGAGTAACTAAAACTACTGTCAAGCCATGATGAGATACAGGAAATTAACTTTCCTGTTTGACAGCTGTGTGATCCTTAATAACAGAAGCCAACTAGATAAGAAGATTAGAGAGATGACATAACCGGGTAAAAGGAAAGCTGGTTTCATTAGCAGCCAGAAAATGCCATAATTTATAAATATATATTTCTCTTGAAATTGCATATTTTAATATTGCATGCTTATTGCTAAATTACAAATTGACTTCTATGTTTAATTCATATCATTTAAAAATCTTTTATTTCTAATTCAGTAGCAAAGACTAAGAGAAAATTTTTAAATTATTTTCCCCCAGGGATCTCAGAGAAATTTTGGCAATCATTAAATGAACAAAAATGGCATGACAGAATAGAAATAGTTTTTGACTGTCTGCAGATATTTAAATAACACAAATGCTGTCTGGTTATAATGGATTATTTTAGACTTGATTCTTAGAGAACAAAGGGACTCTAAGTGACTCAGCCCAGAGTCACTTACTGCAAAGTGCTGTAGAATATAATAGTTGACACGAAAATCATTCTTCAAGAATATATCCCTGGGTGAAAGCTCTGAGAGTGACTCCAGGAAATACAGAGCCAACTGCTTTTCCATAAAGCTACTACATTTATGATCACCTGGAGAGACTAAAGCACCAAATGCAACATTCCTGCTGTGACTGCCTTCATAGTAAAAGCAGAGAAATTGAAAAAAATAGGCAGAAGTATAATGTTCATATTTAAATGCTGAGTATGTTTAAAATAAGCATTGTAATATATGTTTGTCCTCATTCATTTAGTAATTTGATCATCTCTATTTAGTTATTTGCTTAATGAACTATACCTATTTATTGAGCACATTTCATTTGCTTCTAGTCTCTGTGCAAGTCACAGGCATAACAAAGATAAATATAATGTTGATTCTGCTTCCAGGGCCACTCAATCAGTGGGAGGAATGACTACTTAAATCAACAAATAAATGCAATGCACTGGAGGGTATAAAAGAAAGTGAATTGTGAAATCAAAAGAGAGAAGACAACCTAGAAGAGCAAGGGTGATTAGGTAAGACCTCACGGAAGAACCAAATATGGGCCTTAAATAAAATAATAATATAAATTGCATATAATGGCATATAATTTCAGTCTACCTGGACTTCCTACTCAGGAATTAGAATTTATCTTAGAATATTCAGGAATCTGAAATACTCTGCAGTGTGTCAGAATGAATTGTGTCTTTTTTTATTAATATATAAAATTATTGATACTTACAGCTGGGCCTGGTGTAATACAATACTCAAGATATCGGGGGAATTGAACTAAATACAATCCTACTGAATCAAATAAAATATATTTGAGTGCTCTCAGTGTATTTTTCAGCTGCATTTCAATTGTGTCTTCTATTCCGGATAGACTTAGAAAACAGATGTTATAGACAGAATAATGAACACTGCCCAACATAGCCATCTCCTGGGCCATGGAACCTCTAAATATGTTACTTTACATGAAAAAAGGACTTTGCATATTTAATAAAATTAATGATCCCGAAATAAAGGGTTATCCTGGATTATGTGGGTAGGTCATTGTAATTGCAAGGTAGAATGGCAGGAGACTAGTTTCAGAATGATGCCATGTGAGGACTCTAGCAGGCAGGGACCATACAAGCTAAGAAATGCAAATGGCCTCTAGAAGCTGGAAAACGAAAGAGAAGAGTCTGCACTGTTCTAGAGTCTTTAGGAGGAAATAGACCACCACTGTGTTTTCCACCCAGGACACCCATTTTAGATTTCTAAACATCCAGAACAGTAAGACATCAGTGTTGTTTTAAGCCACTAAGTTTGTAGTAATTTGTTATGGTAATAATGAGAAACGAATACAATAAATTATACTAAGAATGTTTTGTATAAAATATTATAATTACAGTTTATCTTTTCACTTGCCAGTTTAAAAATGTATGTTTTTTAACCAATAATAAGGGATAGAATATTTTAAAAATGTTAAAAGAGCTGTAAATTGAATAAAAGTCTTCCTACCACTGAACATAAACTGCTTAATTCCTAGGAATATTTGTCCATCTCTATCTATCTATCTATCTATCTATCTATCTATCTATCTATCTATCTATCTATCTATCTATCTACTTTTCAAGGCCTTATTTATGCAGAAATATACTGTTTATAAAAGTTGTCTAAATTGATAACATGTTTTTATTTTTTTGACAGAACCTCGTTCTGTCGCCCAGGCTGGAGTGCAGTGGCGCAACCTTGGCTCACTGCGGCCTCCGCCTCCCAAGTTAAAGCCATTCTCCTTCCTCAGCCTTCAGAATAGCTAGAATTACAGACGCCCACCACCACACCCAGCTAATTTTTGTATTTTTAGTAGAGATGGGGTTTCACCATGTTGGCCAGGCTGGTCTCCAACTCCTGACCTCAGGTGATCCACTTGCCTAGGCTTCCCAAAGTGCTGGGATTACAAGCGTGAGCCACAGTGCCAGGCCAGGTAACATTCTTTTGAAAGTACATCTGAGGGACACTCAGTCATCTAATCACATTTATGATCATTTAAAAATATACATTCACCATTGACAGTATTTACAGGAAAGAACTCTATGTAAATAAGCAATGCTATTTAACATTGATTTCTGTACAACAAATGGGTAGAATAACAATACAAGTCAATGAAATAACATTGTGATTTACATTAGGTGCCCACATTTTACTAATCTGAGGTCCTGTGAAAGTCTTGATTATTGAAAAGATATCACAGTCCAAAAACAGAAAACTGTAAAGTTCTCGTTTGGTTTACTTTATCATCCTTGTCGCATAGAAACGGCTATATAATAATATTCAGCATAATACTTAAGGTACACAGTCTCTTATTTTATGACCATTTAAAAAGCCTGTGCAGGGATCTTAGCAATGTGCTTACATAGCCTTAAGGCTTTGTGAGTTTTGAGAAAGTAGAATATTTTAACCACAATTACCTGACTCCACAATGGCCTGGAGATTTTTACCTCTTTCTACTCCTCTAAAAAAAAAAAAAAAAAAAGATTTCTACGTCTGGGCGCGGTGGCTCACGCCTGTAATCCCAGCACTTTGGAAGGCCGAGGCGGGCGGATCACGAGGTCAGGAGATCAAGACCATCCTGGCTAACACGGTGAAACCCCGTCTCTACTAAAAATACAAAAAATTAGCCGGGCATGGTGGTCGGCGCCTATAGTCACAGCTACTTGGGAGGCGGAGGCAGGAGAATCGCATTTACCCGGGAGGCGGAGCTTGCAGTAAACGGAGATCGTGCCATTGCACTCCAACCTGGGGGACAGAGGGAGACTCCGTCTAAAAAAAAAAAAAAAAAAGATTTTTACCTATTTCTACTCCAATTTATCTTTCTCTACTGCGACACTTTCTGTTGTGTTGAGTAGTGTTGAACTGATTGCAAGAATTCTGGGACATAGCTAAAAGAAAGTTTAGCTGAAGATACTTAGTATGGGCTTTAGGAAATATACTTATTGATTCATTCTCACTTCTATAGATGCTTATATTAGTCAAAAAAAGATAGATAATGAAGACATCAAAACAAAAGAGGTAAAATGTTAAAGACAATCAGCAGAGTAACGTGATAAACAACAAAGCAAAAGTAATGTGAAAGTAAAACTAAAGAAAAATACAACTTTTATAGTCAATAACAAATTCAGTTAGATAAGTGTATTGTTTTGAAAACTGCCATGGACCCTTGTTATGGCTTTATGCAATACATATGAAACCAAAATGTAGGGACAATTTTTAAAATATAGAGAATATGAGAGAGTTAATTAGAAGGAACATTGATATTTTTCTGTGTTATTATCTGTTTTAAGAAAAAAATGTTCAATATCACTAATCACTAGGGAAATGCAAATTAAAACAATGATAAACCATCTCACACCAATCAAAATGGCAATTATTAAAAAGTCAAAAAAGAGGCTGGCAAGGTGTCAGATAAAAGGAAATGCCTATGTACTGCTAGTGGGAATGAAAATTAGTTCAGCCACTGTGGAAATCAGCCGGGAGATTTCTCAAATAATGTAAAGCAGAACTACCATTTAACCCAGCAATCCCATTTCTGGGTATATACTCAGAGAAATAGAAATTATTCTACCATAAAGACACATACATGCATATATTCATCACAGCATTACTCACAATAGGAAAGACATGGAATCAATATTGGTGCCTATCAGTGGTGGACTAGATACAGAAATGTGGTACATTTGCACCATGGATTACTATGCATCCAAAAAACAATAATGAGATTATGTACTTTGCAGCAATTGGAATGGAGCTGGAAGCCATTATCCTAAGCAAATTAATGCAGGAATAGAAAATCAAATTTGGCATGTTCTAATTTATAAGTGGGAGCTAAACATTGAGTACACATGGGAAAAAGGAGAGAGCTATAGACATCATGGCCTATTTGAAGTACAAGGAGGGTGAGGACTAAGAAACTACCTATCAGGTATTATGCTGATTACTTGGGTAAGAAAATTTATCTGTACACCAAACCCCTGTGACATATAATTTACTCACGTAACAAACCTACACATGTACTCCTCGAACCTAAAAAAGCAGGCAATTTAAAAAAAATTTCTTTATGAAATTTGTCATTGTTAATTTATTGGTATTCAAGAATAATTTATTTTGAAACTAATTTTGTTTATTGTCTTATATTATGTGTCTTTAAAATTATACTCTAAATTGTATAATTGTTAGACCCTTACAAAAATCTGAATCTGGCCCTAGCTGATATTAAAAACCAATCAATTAACATAATAGATCAGATTTTGATGAGGGAAAAATGAGTGATTGACAAAACGTTTAAGGTGTCAATGGATAAAAAAGAGATGGAAGATCCAAGTGGAAAATCTTTCTCTGAAAAGGCAAAAAGGTTTGCAATGACTCCCAAAGTTTAAAAACAGAGGTTATCCACTAGTGAGCATAACTGTGGAAGATTGTATTATTATAATGGAACCAAAAAGCTACGTTCCAGTCCCCTTATGTACTCTAAAACAAGTTGAGATGCATAAATCAAGAAAGACCTAAGTACTGAGTGTGCATTTTTACAACGTTATTTCTTTTGATTATTAATAATAAACCTTTTCGGAACATTACATTCCTCTCCTTTCCAGGAGTGCTTTAGGGCATGGGTGTACTGATACTATTAAATTGTAAACTCTAACTGATATATCAGGACAAGTCTGAATCACATATGCACCACTCTTATTGTATCTCCAGCAACAAACATTACACCTGACAAAAAATCAAAATTAGAAGATAATAATAAAGACTTGGATGAACTTGTAATGGATCAGAAGAGACATACAGAATAATACTGAGGAATCTAAATGGCCCACAGGCCCAACCAGGCCTTGTACAACAATACAAACTATAAAAAGATGAATAAAGATATATTTCAGTTGAGAAAAAGGTTTGGTCCCATTGGAAGGGTAGACAGAATCACAGAGGGAATAATATACACCAGGAATGTACTACAGGGTACAAAGCTGTGTCTCCCAGGATAATAGCTACTAAAAGTTCTAACATCATACAACAAATTGATCATGCTTTCTGCTTATGCTTATCAAGCATGTTCTAACAGGAAAATCTAAGTTAAATGCAGTAAGTGTGATTTTTTGTGGGAGGTAACACCTCCCAGTTGTGTCAGATACATTTTAATTCTCCAATTTCTGAATCTGTCAAAATGAGAGTTATGAACATGTTAATGATGAATTAATAAGATAAATGGCTATTGAGTTTTGAAAGCTCTTGGCAGACAGCAATTTCTTTCTTCTGCAGAAGCATTATAACCATATTTCTATTATTTAGGGAAAAAGTGCATTTAAAATGGTGAATGTTATTATAAATAAGTAAATATCATATATCTCAATAATACAGGGAAAGTATAATGCATCTTAATGTGTTAAATCTTAACAATTGATTGCTTCTCTCCAGCCTTGCCATCATTTTGAGTAGTAAAATTATACTTCATCATTTCATTGACTTTGGACTTGTTACAATATTTGCTTGGGCCAATGAAATATGAGGAAAACATAACATACGGCTTTTCTGAGCATAAGATTTGTATGTAATTATGTAGTTTGTCCATTATCTCTTTGAGATTTTGTGATTTGCTGCAAAAAAGAATCTTTCCTCGAATAGCAAACGCTCACTTAGCCTTGGCCCCAGAACAAGAAGTCAAGTATTATGCATTAGAATACTGCTGAGGCCAGCTGAGCCCAGCCTACACAGCAAACACCAAGCCAACCTATGATTTTTATGTAATGTGGTGAAGAATTAACTGCTTGTTTTGGTTAGCTACTTGCAATTGAGTGTTTTGTTGTTTTGTATCTTGAAACACCAGTCTTGCCTATATATTGGCCTCCTTACTATCTCCCTTGGATGTCATTTTTTTTTTTTTTTTTTTGAGACGGAGTCTCGCTCTGTTGCCCATGCTGGAGTGCAGTGGCGTGATCTCGGCTCATTGCAAGCTCCGCCTCCTGGGTTCACCCCATTCTCCTGCCTCAGCCTCCCGAGTAGCTGGGACTACAGGTGCCCACCACCACGCCTGGTTAATTTTTTTTTTTTTGTATTTTTTAGTAGAGACGGGGTTTCACCGTGTTAGCCAGGATGGTCGCCATCTCCTGACCTCGTGATCTGCCCGCCTCTGCCTCCCAAAGTGCTGGGATTACAGGCGTGAGCCACCACGCACAGCCTGGATATCATCTTAAAGTAATTTGGGCAGAATAGAATTCTTCATCCATACTGCAACTGATTCTTTCTCATTGAATTTAGGTGTATGAACAGCAATACCCCACAAAGTTGCTGAAGCCAAAAATCCAGGGATTTCCCTTAGTTCCCCTTTTGTTCTTCACCCCTTCAACAAATCCAGATAAATCATTTAAAAAATCGTGGTTAACATCCCTTACTTGCTTAAAATAATCTAATGGTTTGCAATTATACTTTCAAAGAAATCAAATCTTCCTGCTCTCGTTTATGTCATTGCTATATACATTATTATTTTTTGACTCACTATGCTCTAGCCTCCCATATTTTCTTTGCTTCATAAAGATCATTCCTGTTTTATACTATTTTGCACTAGATGTTTTCATTGCCCTTAAGTCCCTCCTAATCCAGATATTCACACAACAACCTTCTTTGGATCATTCAGACACCTGTCTTCCCCTCAACACTTAATCCTCTGTCACTCAAACCAAAGTAGTCACCCAGACAAGCACTCTCAAATGATTCTCCTTCAATCTCTTCCATAGTTTTCCTCTCCTCTTATTTATCTATTATTAAATTCTCCCATTCATTTGAAGAGTATCTCTAAGAAATATTTCACAATTGCTCAAACCTGAATAACCAGCATTAAGGATAGGGGTTGGGACATAGTAGACATTTGTTATGTTATGTGATAAATGAATGAAATCAGTACAATCACATCACAATGAAATTAAACAAAAATGCTTGCAAGAAGATAGTAACACATACATGAATTTATTTTTTGGTATCTTCAAATAGTTAAAATTTCTCTTTTATTAAATTCACAGAAATGATCAAAATAAAGAATAATCTTGGCAATAATTTTTATGTTATTTTTGTACCCTTTTTATATTATGGTGATAATTATCATCTCCATTATTTTGAATCTTAAATATTTGATAATAAACAATAAACTGTTACTGTAAGATTCCTTTTTAAAAAAATTTATGTTAATTTTTGTGGTTACACACTAGGTATATGTATTTATGGGGCACAGGACATGTTTTGATACAGGCATGTAATGCATAATAATCACATCATGTAAAATGGGGTATCCATCCCCTCAAGCATTTATCCTTTGTGTTATAAACAATTCAATTATAATTTTTTAGTTACTTTAAAATGTACAATTAAATTACTAGGGACTATAACCACCCTATTGTGTTATAATATACTAGGTCTTGTCCATCCTTCTATTTTTTTATACCCATTAATCGTCTCCATTTCCCCCCACCCTCCCATTATTCTTCCCAGCCTTTGGTAACCATCCTTCTACTCTCTGTCTTCATGAGTTCAATTGTTTTGAGTTTTAGATCCCCCAAATAAGTGAGAACATGTGATGCTTGTCTTTCCATGCTTGCTTATTTTACTTCGCGTAATGACTTCCAGTTCCATCCATGTTGTTGAAAATGACAGGATCTCATTAATTTTTATGATTGAATAGTACTCCATTGTATATAAGTACCTGAGTAAATACTGAATGGCATTTGTTCTTTGAGCAAAAATATAAGACAAATACTATACTCATGTTATAGCTTATTGCCTTATTTCCTGTTTTCTCAAGCAATATATATTATGCTAAATTCAAGGGTATTTAGTTTAACAAATGTATACATTTAATTAATAAATGTATACATTTAAAAATATATAAAGAGTAAATTTGCTAAAAGTCATTTCCTATCACTATGTATTGTGGAAACCACATATCTTTATAATAATTGATAAATATTTATTTATAGTCACCAAGACCAAAGTAAATTGGACCAACTTATGACAATACATAACTGTTACTTGCCTAACCCAACTACAAATTTTCTGTTATATGTCACAGTTGAAGTAAGTTGCTGGAAGCATTGTTCCTAGCTATGAAATGAAAAGCAAAGGGTGTATCTCAATAAATATATTTAATCTAATGGTTAGTTCCATTTAAATAATTTATTTTGACATTAGCAAAGAAATGAGTACTATAAATGATCAATTGTCAAAATAATTTTTCATATTTCAAACATTACATTTGGTTTTCAATCAAAATATTGTTTTGATAGAATAATATGTTTGTATGTTTAAAATTTCAAAATAATAAAATATACAACTATTACCTGAACTAGGAATTGAATTCAATGTTTTCACAAAAACATCTTGAAGTAGTAAAAATTTAAAATTATTTTATGAATAAAACTTTAAAAATTATTTTAAATATGTAAAATATAAGTGTTTTTCTTCTTAGTATAAATACTAAGAAGGATTTATAATTAGTGTAAATACCAATACGAAGAAGTATATGTACTTCTTAGTATAAATAGATGTATATATCGATACATCCTAACAAAAACGTGATTATACTGGTTTTTAATTCCTTAACTTTGTTTTTGAAGTTTTTATTCCTAATCTCTTACCAAGAAAGTTAACTCATATTGCTTGTACACAGGCTCAGTTTAATTAACCTTACTGGATTCTTAAGTAGCCCAGGGTTAAATGACACACTTGCAAATAAAGAGAATAATGACCATTTCAGTAAATTAAGACTACTTACAACAGGTGGGCATTAAAAATGATTCTCCTCCCTGCTCTGATTAATGTACAAAAATTTGTTTTAGTAATTGACCATGCTATATAGGCTTCAAAACCTGAAAGAGCAAAGGTATGATGATATGTAATTCACATTAACTGATATTTGCCTATTCAGAGGAGGCTGTATTAACCACTGAGATTGACTAATTGCTAGATTTTTAATTTCATTGGCTCTTAAGAACACATTTTTATTTAATTCTAAAAACTTTTGCTTGGATATTAAATTATATAAATGTATTTTTTAACTAATTATAAAAAGGAATGATACATATCATATATGTTCTGCATCTTATAACTTACAGATCTTCAAGATAATGTTTAAGATGATCATATCTAATAAATTTTGATATGTCTTATTTCATTTTCTGATCTGCGATTAAAACATGTTTGGACGCTAGACTGATATCATACAATTTGTCAAAAATATAAAAACTATTTACTCTCAGCTAATCCATTGAGTAAAGCCAAACTATTTGTTTAATCACCATCTAAAATTATTATAAATTTAACAATTTACCATGTATCATATGTAGAAAAAATTTGATGATACATATTAAGGCACTAAACTGTTTAACCAAAACAAAACTATTTTAATTGATCTTCCAATTTAGTATTATTCTTCATTGAGTTTGTGGTAGATTATTTAATGGCTGCCCAAATGTGTCCATACCCTAATTTCTGGAACCTGTGAATGTTATCTTACATGACAAAAGGGACTTTGCAGATGTGATTAGATTAACTATCTTGAGATAAGGAGATTATGTTGCATTATATAGGACCCTATAAAAGAAAGGTAGTAGAGTCAAAGGGCCAAAGACTGTTATGTCACAATGGAAGCTACTCAGAGAGGCTGAGGCAGGAGAATGGCGTGAACCCGGGAGGCGGAGCTTGCAGTGAGCCGAGATTGCGCCACTGCACTCCAGCCTGGGCGACAGAGCGAGACTCCGTCTCAAAAAAAAAAAAAAAAAAAAGAGAGAAGGCAATGTGATAACAGGAGCAAAGAGATGGTGTGTAAGTTACAACAGAAGCAGAAATCACAATAATACAGGGCCAGGAGTCAAGAAACTCAGACAGCTTTTAGAAGCTGGAAAAGGCAAGGAAACAGATCTTAGAGCTTCCAGAAAGAACACAGGTCTGCTGACAAATTAATTTAGTCTAGTGAAACTCATTCGGAGCTCTGACCTCCAAAACTCAAAGATAATAAACTTATGTAGTATTAAGCCACCAAGTGTGTGGAAACTGTTAATAGCAGAAATAGAAACTTAATACAAAGCATAAAACACTTTCTTTGCTACAATAACATTTATGACTGTACTTCAATTATAAACTATAATTATCATGTAAAAAATTGTTTTCTACAGTTACTTTTGCAAACAACATGGAAATACTCTTATTCCAGAAATTTGAGTGGCTTGTTCATTTTCCAGTGAATAACTTCCATGTTAATTGCATGTACTTTCCTGTGGAGTCAGTTAAAGAAAAATGTGAATGTATTTAGGAGAATTTTTCTAAAGGGATTTATTGTTTAATTAACTATAAATTACATGATAAATGATCAATTTTGGAAAGATAATATGTACATGAACAAATAAAATTAAATTTAAAAAGAATCATTACCTTCAGTAATACATGAGTGTTATAATATTTTGTATCTTATAATTATCACTAATGATTTTAAGCATACTTCGTCACATATTTTCAATGAAACTATTAATGAATGCATACTAATCCACCCATGGCCTGCATTATAATTTATTTAATCATCACTGTAAGTGAATATCTAGTATTTTTAATTAAAAATAACACTTTTATAACATAATTGTGTGTAATAATGCCTATGTTTCAGTGATAACTATCTTGAAAAATATGAGAGTGAAATTACTGAGTCAAATTATATACACAATTGTAAATTATTGGATGTAAGTAGCACATTTTCCTCAAGATTTTAAATTAGATATATTCTTATAAAATGAATTAGAATGTTTATTTAATCACAACCTCTATGATATCTAGTGCAATAAATTATTTATTATTTTACCAAGTTATAGAAAAATTAGTATCAAGGTATTTTTATCAGCATTCATTGAATTTGTGATGTAAATATTTTTTAAATTGCTTTTTATCCATTTATAACTCCTTCTCATTTCAGATTAATAAATGCCTATGTTTACTACTTATTTATGGCTTAACTTTTTAATTGAGTTAATTAAGTGGTATTTGTTTTAAATAATTTGGGTAGATATTTTTTTGACAGAAAATATTAAATAAATTTTCAGTGTACTATGGGGTTCTATAATCTCTTTTTCTTAATTTTCCTCTTCTTCAATGATACAACACTCGCTTATGAATTTTACTTTTATTACGAATTTTAATATCTCTAATTTAAATTCCCTGATCCTAATATTAATTTAATAACTTGAAATAATTGTTTAACTGGATTCAACCATTGAAAATATAAAATATGCTGAAAGAAGGCATAAACAATGAAAACATTGCTTCATATTTGCTAAGTATAGAAAATGTCAAAACCAAAATTAACCCATCTCTATATGTCTGGCAAGTTCTTCTCAGGTAGTAAGTATGATTGTGATAAATAGTACAAAAATTATCTGTTTCCAGATTACCAACCCCATTTTGTTACAAGTTTCTCTTACAGATACAGCAGAATTTGCCTGGTGATTCTAACTAGCCAAGTTTGGATCATACGCCCCATTTCCACCCACCTCTGTAGGTGTGTGTGGATTTTTTAGGGCTTTGTTTGCTAAGCATAAGAGGAATCATCACAGATACTTCATCAAGCAGGCAGAATTTTAGATTCTAATCAATTTTCATTGTTTTTGTATTTTTCTTATACCTGAGATGCCACCCATTTTAAGGCATAAGCTGCCTACTATATATATAATATATATATACATAATATATATAATATATAAATATATATTACATATATAAATATATTTATATTCATATTACATATATTTATATATGTAATATATATTTTATGTATATTTTGTCTATTTTCAGACCACTATGGTTATACCTTAGAATATGTATTAATTCAACATTTCAAGGATATTTTGAAGTTCTTTAACTTATTGTCATTCAGACAAAGCTGCAAAGGATTTTCTCTAGGGTATAGATCTAGGGGAGTCATTGCTAAATTAAACTGTACGCACAGTTTCAGTTTTACCAGAAACCAAAAAATTACACTATAAATTGCTTTTCTATTTTACATTCCCACAGGCAACATATATGAGTTCCCATTGTTCCAATGTCATGCAAGGCTGGTCCCATATGCACTAGGACTTTGGAGAAATTTATCAATGTCCTATGGCAAGGTGGATTTATTTTGAAAAAGAAAACATACAAGGCCATGGCTAGCAAGATAATAGAAGGATTTGGCTTTTGTTCATCTTCTCACAAAGAAGCATGCCAGGATTAAGGCTAGGGCAATTTATGTAACACATGGTGTGGGACTGGATTCCAACACAGGCACTCTGTGAATTTATTTCATTCTGTTTCATAGACTGAATGTATGAGCAATCTTCTCAGTGAGAGTCACAAAAATTTTTTAGGTACCAGAAAGTCTAGTTTCGGTAAATATTGCCTGAGACTATCGGTTTCCAGTTACCTGGGGATCTTGTGGTCAGTGGACTCTGAATAAAAATTAATATTACAGTACAGACAAAGGCAGAAGGATTTCACTCAGGGTTGTCACCATATACTTACAGAAGACTATGATAATTGAAACATCTTCACCATTTTTGTCATTTTCTTTTACAACTTAAGTTACACTTTCTTAGGGAAAATTGTGATTTCAGTTATTTTTTATAAAAACCTTTTTTTTAAGTTTTGTATGCCATGTTATGAGATAACTTCACATAGGAATTTTTAGTTATAAAAAGGGCTAATGTTATGTGTTCATCAAATATTTAGTTAATATTTACTATGTACCAGTCACCATGCTGAATTCTGAATTCATATCATAAAATGAATTATTTACTCAATAAACTTACAGTCTAGTGAAGTAGATAGTTTTGTGTGTACGTATGGAAAGAAAGAGAAAATACACCTAATGGGAAGTGGAAGGGGATGGGGAAGTGAAAACAAAGGTGTTTGAGAGTCTGAACGAGGTACAGACAGTTTTAGTAGGTTTTATGTTGATATGTCTTAAAATGACTCACAAGGAGTTGGAGAGAGAGCATTGAATCAGATTATGAAAGATATGTAGGTCATATTAAGAATGTGATGTTCCATTTCAACTTCAATGGGAAAAATAATAAGGAACAATTTTAAAAAATTTGAAAAGGGCCGGGCACGGTGGTTCACGCTTGTAATCCCAGCACTTTGGGAGGCCGAGGCGGGTGGATCACGAGGTCAGGAGATCAAGACCACGGTGAAACCCCGTCTCTACTAAAAATACAAAAGAATTAGCCGGGCGTGGTGGCAGGCGCCTGTAGTCCCAGCTACTAGGAGAGGCTGAGGCAGGAGAATGGTGTGAACCCGGGAGGAGGAGCTTGCAGTGAGCCGAGATTGCGCCACTGCACTCCAGCCTGGGTGACACAGCGAGACTCCGTCTCAAAAAAAAAAAAAAAAAAAAAAAAATTTGAAAAGGAATAAACAAGGTAATTTATAAAAAATTGTAAGGACTTTTAAAAAGTAATTGAAAGGACTGTATCTAGAAGTTATTGGTGAAAAACAAGGTTATTAACTTATATGTATAATTAGCTAACTTATATTGTGCACCTGCTATGTGCTGTATAATGAATTAGCATTTGAAAGTCATCAGTAAATCAAGTAAGAAAAAAACTTATGCCCTGTAGACCTTGCCTTCTAATAGGGGAAGATAGACAATAAACAATGAACTTAATAAATAGGTTAATTATACAGAATGTTAGGAGATAATATAGAAAGATGACAAAGAAAAATGTAGAGGGAATCCAGTAGTGCTGGATAGACTAGGATTGATAGTATAAGGCCTGGTTGAAACAGTGATGATGAAACAGAGACTTAATAGATGTAAGATAATTAGCCAAGGATGTGTCAAGAGGTAAAGATGTCCATGCAGAGCTAATCACCTAGCTAAAGACCCATAGCAGAAGTTAATCGACCAAGAATTTTTAAATTATTTGACATTTGAGAAATATAACTTTTCATTTTGTGTTGAGACAGGGTCTCACTATGTAGCCCAGGCTGGTCTCAAACTCCTGGCCTCGAGTGATCCTCGCACCTAAGCCTCTCAGCGCACTAGGTTAACAGATGTAAGCCATCACGTCTGACCCTAAAATATTTGATAATAAAGTAAGAAGAGGTCAATTATGATATTATAATAATTATATTCTTATAACTACCATATAAAATTATGTTACAATTATTTTCACTAAATCAATGCCTTAATTATGTAATTATTGATGTTTGTTTAGTTTTACAAAAATATTCAAGGAAGGTTTGTATACTATTTAGAAAGTATTTTCATAAGACACAGGCATGTAAATTACCTCAAAATTACTAATTTTACAAGGTCTGATAAAATTAGAATGTACCTTATTTTTTGATACTTTATTTCAATATTAGACGACTTATACAAAGTGCTAATTTTTTTTACAGTTGACAATGGTACAGACTGTGATGCTCTCTGTCTTATAGAATAATTGATCAACTTCATGATTTATTACAGGAAAAATTTTGGGATATCTAAAACCTAAGGAGAGAATATATAAAATTATTTTACTTATTCATAAATTAATTCAAACCAAATCTGCAGAACAGCAAAGTGTCTGCCATTGTATTAAGCAACTTGGTTCTTCAGTTTGAAGATATGATTAATATGACTAAAAATAATGGTTTTTAAAGTGGTAAACAAATGATGTACGTTTGTGCCAGTTTAGCACTGTATATCACAGATTTTATTTTTTAGTCATTCAGAAGACTTCCAAAGTTTCTTATCAATTTCTTTGAAATAAAGTATATTTTCTATTCTAAAATTAATTGCATTGTATTAGTATGGTATGAATACTTCCCAAGGTGATAACATCAGTTTAAGGAATGAAGATCCTTAAAACAGTTGTCCTTTAGCCATTTAAATCTGGGACAGCTTCAAGGATTCATGGGGCTTTCTTCATTTCACTGGGAGAGTGAGGCCTCAGAATTCCTTCAATCCCAAATCTTCATCTGAACTGTGCTCAAGCATTCTCAAGAAAACTTGTGGCAAATTATATAAAAGAGCAATGCCTGCCCAAGCATTACTGCCAAGTGATTACCTTATAATCTTTTATCCTCTACAGTGGAACTGCTTACTGATTTTGATTCTATCAATCACTAACTCCCTGACTAGCCAGATTATTAGTTCATTTGGAATCTCAGTGCTACCTTCGACAGTTAACTACTGTGAGTTAGATTGTGCCTGCATCTCAATTCCATAGTTTAAGTTCCATGCTAAATCCCACGACTTTGTCATGGCAATACTTTTTCAATGTATAAATATTGTGGCCTACTGATTTTCCACACACACACACGCATGTACACACACACACACACACGAAACTGGTTTATATTAAAGGCATTGTAATGATGTCTGAAGGAGTCAGAAGATGTTTAGAAAATAAAGAATATATGATGGCCCTTATGTGACCATGTAACAATAAAACTGGGACCTTTTTCCTTACAAATCTCTATTCTTTAAACATAATGGATTTATGTAATCATATTTCTAAATCTTGGATTTTGTGTAATATCATAAATCATAAAATATATACTGTATAGTGTTATGTCAGATATCATGAAAGCTATACCATATTTGGAACTAATAAACTCAGACATTTAAATGAAAACATGTAAACTTATTTTGGGGCACTGTTACTAATTATTTAATATTATTGATATGTAAGTTAATAAAATGGAGAAAAAATTCAAATTGCACACCACGGGTAGAACAAACACTTTATCACATTTGTGCCAATAATTATTAAAATGCCAAGAAATTGTAATCTCAGCACTTTGGGAGGCCGAGGCGGGTGGATCACGAGGTCACGAGTTCAAGAACAGCCTGGCCAAGATGGTGAAACCCAGTCTCTACTAAACATACAAAAATTAGCCGAGCATGGTGGCAAGTGCCTATAATCCCAGCTGCTGGGGAAGCTGAGGCAGAGAATTGCTTGAACCCGGGAGGCAGAGGTTTCAGTGAGCCAAGATCACACCACTGCACTCCATCCTGAGCAACGGCGTGAGACTCCATCTAAAAAAAAAAGATATTGTCCCAGACCCTGTTGTGGGTGTTTCATTACATACATAATTGTCATTATACCACCTACCTAAACTTTAAAAAGTTCTGAACTCTAAAAGTATCAAGCCCTAAGTGTTTCAAATAAATGACCTCAGACCTACAAAAAAAAAAATAAATAAAAAAATAAATAAATAAATAAAATGCCAAGAAATAACAAAAATCAGTAATGATCAAATAATTTTGTAAAATGCATTCAAATTCTTCAAAAAATGACATTGGTAGTTTGATAGGCATAGCATTGAATCTGAAAATGGCCATTTTAATAATATTAATTCTTCCAGTCAATGAGCATGGAGTGTTTTCTCATTTATTTGTGTCATCTCTGATTTCTTTCAGCAGTGTTTTATAGTTGTCTTTTTATAAATCTTTCACCCTCTTGGTTGGCTGTATTTGTAGGTAATTTTTTTTGTGTGGCTATTGTAAATGGGCTATGTTCTTGATTTAACTCTCAGCCTGGCCATTACTGTTATATAAAAATGTTACTGATTTTTGTATATTGATTTTGTATGATGAAACATAGCTAAAATTATTTATCAGTTCTAGAAGCCTTTTGAGTGGTGTCTTTAGAGTTTTTAAGGGAGAGAGTTTTTCTTCTTTTCCTATTTGGATACCTTTTATTTCTTTCTTTGGGATGATGCTCTGGCTAGAACTTCCAGTACTATATTCAGTAGGAATGGTGACAGTGGACATCCTTGCCTTTTTCCAGTTCTCAAGTCAAATAATTTCAGCTTTCACCTGTTCAGTATAATGTTGGCTATGGGTTTTTCACAGACGGCTTTTATTATTTTCAGGGTTGTTATCATGAAGGTACCTTGGATTTTATCACAAGACTTTTCTACATCGATTGAGATGATCATATGTTTTTTGCTTTTAATTCTGTTTCTGTGGTGAATCACATTTATTGATTTGCATGTGTTAAACCAACCTTGAAAAAGTCTACTTAATATGATAAATTACCTGTTTGATGTGCTGCTGGATTTAATAGTATTTTATTGAGGATTTTTGCATCTATGTTTACCAGGGATATTGGCCTGTGGTTTTCTTTTTCTGTCATGTTTCTGCCAGATTTTGGCATTAGGCTGATGTTGGCTTCATAGAATGAGTTAGGGAGGAGTCCCTCCTCATTGAGTTTTTGGTGTAGTTTCAGTAGGCTTGTGACCAGCTCTTCTTTGGACATCTGGTAGAATCTGGCTGTGAATCTGCCTCTTCCCTGTCTTTTTTCAGTTGGTGGACTCTTTAATACTGATTTTGTTTCAGAGCTCAATATTAGTCTATTTAGGGTTTCAGTCTCTTCCTGATTCAATCTTAGCAGATTGCGTGTTTCCAGGAATTCATCCATTCCTTTAGATTTTCTAATTCATGTATATAGAGTTCATAGTATTCTCTGAGGATCATTTTTATTTCTGTGAGATCACTTGTAATGTCATCTTTGTTATTTCTGATTGCACTTATTTGGAAATTCTCTTTTCTTTTCTCAATTTATCTAGTGGTCTATCAATCTTGTTAATTTTTTGAAAGAAAAATCTCTTGGTTTCATTGTTTTTTTGTATAAGTTTTTGCATCTCAGTTTTATTAATTTCTTCTCTAATTTTAGTTATTTCCTTTCTTCTACTAGCTTTGCAGTTGTTTTGTTTTTACTTTCTAGTTCCTTTAGGTGGGAAGTTGAATTATTAATCTGAGATCTTTCTAACTTCTTGATAAAGGTGTTTAGGGCCATAGATTTCCTCTTAATTCACTGATTGCATCCCAGAGATTCTCGGAAGTTGTGTCTCTATTTTCAATAATTTTAAATACTGCTTTGATTTCTGCTTGAATTTCAGTGGTCACCCAAGAGTTGTTCAGCAGCAAGTTGTTTAATTTTAATATATTTGTGTAGTTTTGAGAGATATTCTTAATATTGATTTATATTTTTATTGCACTGTGATCCATAAATCCATAGGGAACCAAAAAAATAGCTCAAATAACCAAAATAATCCTATGTAAAAAGAATAAGGCCTGAGAAATCACATTACCTGACTTGAAAGTATACTATGAGGCTACAGTAAACAAAACAGTGAGTACTGGCACAAAAACAGACACAAGACCAATGGAACAGATTAGAAAACTAAGAAATAAAGCCTCACACCTATAACCATCTGATCGTCAATAAGACTGATGAAAATAAACAATGAGGAAAGGACTTCCTATTAAATAATGCTGGGATAGCTGGTTAGCCATATGCAGAAGAAAGAAACTGGATCCTTATTTTTCACTGTATAGAAAAATTAACTTAAGATGAATTAAAGATTTAAATGTAAGATATAAAACTGCAAAAGTTCTAGAGGAAAACCTAGGAAATACCCTTTTCTGAAACCTACTTTGGCAAAGAATTTATGACCAGGTTGCCAAAAGCAATTGCAACAAAAACAAAGATTGATAAGCGAGATCTAATTAAACGAAAGAACTTCTGCTTAGCCAAAACAACAACAACAACAACAACAGCAAATCAATAAAGTAAACAGATAATCCACAGAATTAAAAAGAAATGTTGGCAAGCTATGCATCCAACAAAGGCCTAATATCCAGAATTTATAGAGAACTTAAACAAATCAGCCAGCAAATTATAACCCCATTGAAAAGTGGGGAAAAAGCATGAACAGACATTTTTCAAAAGAAGACATATATATGGCCAATAAACTTATGAAAGAATGCTCATCATCACTAGTGATCAGAGAAATGCAAATTCAAACCACAATGAGACATCATCTCACAGAAGTCAGAAAGGCTATTATTAAAAACTCAACAAACAACAGATGCTGGCAAGGCTGCAAAGAAAAGGAAATGCTCATACGCTGTTGGTGGGAAGTTAAATTAGTTCAAACATTGTGGAAAGCAGTTTGGGTATTTCTCAAAGGACTAAAAACAAAACTATCATTTGACCCCAAAATCCTATCACTGGGTATATACCCAAAGGAATATAGATTATTTTACCAAAATGACATGCACTTGTATGTTCAACACTACACGATTCACAATGGCAAAGACATAGAATAAACCTAGGTGTCCATCAGTGGTGGATTGGATAAACAAAATGTGATACATGTACACCATGGAATACTATGCAACCATAAATAAAAGGAACATAAAAAGGAACAAAATAATGACACATGCAGCAACATGAATGGATCTGGAGGCCATTATTTTCAGCAAATTAACACAAGAACAGCAAAAGAAAATTCAGCATATTCTTGCTTGTAAGTCAGAGCTAAACATTGATCACATATGGACACAAACATAGAATCAATAGACAGTACCAAATAATATAGTGGGGGGGTTATGTGTTGAAAAAAGACCTATTGAGTTCTGTGCTCACTAGCTGGGTCCAATATACCCATGTAACTAACCATCCTATACATGTACCCCTGTATCTAAAATAGAAGTGAAAATTTTCTTTTTTTAAAAAGGAGACATATAGCCACACAAAATTTTTAACCTTATGTGTATAACTCATTATTCATAATAGCCAAAATGTAAAAACGATCCACATGTTCATCAATAGGAGAATGGATAAAATGTGGTGTATCACTACAATGCAATATTGTTTGTCCACAAAGAGAAATGAAGTTCTGATGAATGTTAATACAGAAATGAACCTTCACACTTTAAGTAAAAATGCCATTCACAGAAAAATACATATTACATGATTAAACATGCATGAAATATCCAGAATAAGGTAATATATACATACAGAAATTAAGTCAGTTGTTACATAGAGCCAGGGGTGACAGTGGTGGTGGTAAATAAAAAGTGGCAGCCAATTGCTATTTTTTTCTTCAGGAAACTTTTAGTATTGACTGTGGAGATGGCTGCATATTCAAAAACATTAAATTGTACACTTTAAATAGGTGAATTTTGTTATATGTCAATTAAATGTTAATAAAAATTAAAAAAAGAAAGAAAAATAATCTTCACATATACTAGACATAAGCTGGAAACCACCTTTTAAGCTTTTAAAAATATAACACCCCAACATAAATTACCAATTGAAATTATATTACAGAGTATATCATAATCTTACCAAATTATCAATTCTAGCACATTAGATTTGGATATATTTGATGAAACAATTCATGTGTCTAACATTTAAAAGTAAGACATTTAATTTTATGTTCAAAAAGTAAACATCGATGTATAATATATTACAATATTACATGTATTAGATAATTGTTACTTTTCAAAGTTTTTAAATAATACTTTGTCTAACATTTTAGAAAACTTATTTACTAAATAATATGGTTTGTCTGTGTCCCCACCCAGATCTCATCTTGAATTATAGTTCACACAGTCCCCATGTGTCATGGGAAGGACCTAGTGGGATTCAATCATGGGGGCAGTTTCCCCCTTGCTCTTCTCATGATAGTAAGTTTTCACGAGATCTGATGGTTTTATAAGGGATTCCTCCCTTTAATCGGTTATCATTCTTCTTCTCCCTGCTGCCAAGTGAAGAAGGACATGCTGGCTTCCCCTTCTGCATTGGTTGTAAGTTTCCTGAGGCCTTCCCAGGCATGCTGAAGTGTGAGTTAATTAAACCTCTTTCTTTTATAAGCTACCCAGTCTTCGGTATGTCCTCATAGCAGTGTGAGAACGATCTAATACACTAAGAAAATATTCTTTATGGAAAGTGCCTGCAATTAACATGAAATACCAGGTTTCAACATCTACAGTAAATAAAATAATGGTTTCCTTAATAACACCAAACAATAACACCAAATCTCCACTTACTGCTTCAAGAGAAAAATGTTGAATAAAATTTAAATTATGTAATGGTGCACATAAATGAAACTAAAACATGGAAAGGTCAAAACATGGCCTAACATGAACAAATTGGAAATGCCCAATCTACCTTGGTTTAATGTAAAGGAAGGATATTGCTTCATAGCCAAAGAAATGGGGGCAATGGGCACATACTCAGGATTCACTGTTATTGCCCTGTTTCCCCACCTCCCTGTCCCAAAACAGATGGATTAGTGGAATGGTGGAATGTCTTTGTGAAGATTCATTTATAGCACCAACTAGGTTGCAATACATTGTGAGCTAGGGCAAGGTTCTCCATAAGGCTGTGTATGCTGTGAATCAGTGCCCAGTATGTGATACTGGTTCTCCAATAGCCAGGATTCACAGGTCCTGAAATAAACGGGTGGAAATGGGAGCGCCATCATTCACCATTCCCCCTACTGACTCAGTAACAATTTTTTTGCTTCTTATTCCTGTGACTTTATGCTCTGTCAGCCTAAGAAGTCTTAGTCCCAGAGGAAGGAATGTTTCTACCAGTAGATACAATGATTCCCTTGAATTCTAAGTTAAGACTGCCACTCAGCTACTTTGGGCTTCTCATGCTCTGAGTCAACAGACCAAGGAGGCAGTTATAGTTTTGGCTGGGATTATTAATTTTCAATACTAGGAGAAAGTTGAACTACGATTCTACAATGGAAGTAAAGAAAGTATAACTGAAATATAGGAGGTTTCTCAGGGCTTCTCTTAGTGTTACCATCCCTAGTAATTAAGGCCAATGGAAAACTACAACCTAATCCAGGCGGGACTACAAACAGCCATGATCCTTCAGGTACAAAAGTTTGTGTAACTACATCAAGTAAGAAACCATGACCAGCTGAGCTGCTTGCCGAAGGCAAAATGAATACAGAATGAATAGAAGAAGAAGGTGGATATAAATTCTAGTAACAACCATATGACCAGTTACAGAAATGAAGACTATAATTGTCATGAGTTTTTGTTCCTATGTCGTACACCCTCATGTGTGTACGTATACATATATTAAGCAAGTATCTTTGTTTACACTCCTATCTTATTCCCTTATCATATAACATAAAATGTATTGACTTTATTATCCCCTAATAAATATTGCTAATTTTACATCATAATATTTAAGTTATGGGATATTATAACAGTGAACATCACTCAAGGACTTTACTTCCTCTTTCTTGGTAGGGATGAGTGAATTTTTAGTTGTACACAGAATAGTTGTATCATATTATGTGAAATTATTCCCATCCTATTTATTGTCTTTATTTGGAGATCAAGTATGGTTTAAGGAGATTCGTATAGGTGCCGAGTTTACAAAGAGTGGAGTTGTTATTGTTCATTTTATGTGTCTACTTGACTAGGCTAATGGATGTAAAACATTATTTCTGGATGTGTCAGTGAGGGTGTTTCTTGAAGAGAATAGTATTTGAATGAGCAGACTGAGTAAAAATCAACCTCATCAATGTGGGTGGCATTATTCAATCTGTTGACTGCCCTGTTAGTACAAAAAGATGGATGAGAGACAAATTTTCCTTCTCCTCTCCTATGTCCACTTTTTGGATATGGAAACCCCTGTTACTAAATCACTGGATTTTGGCAGAATTACCATAATCACATAATCACCTGAGCCAATTTTTATGATAAATAATTTGTTCTGTTTTTCTGGAGATCTCTGGTTGATACACTTGTCCTATGAAAGATGATCACATGTATTTACACTATTTATAACTACATATATATAGTTCAACATTTATCCTCAAAATGGCTCAGTACTGGGTGCTATGGTTTGAATGCGTTCCCCAAAAAGCATGTTTTGGAAAGTTAATCACCATTGCAGCAGTGTTATGAGTGGGGCATTTAAGAGTTGATTAGGTCACTAAGTCTCTGACTTTATTAATAGATTAACATTGTTATTTCCTCTGTGGGTCTGTTACTGTGGGTTCTTTATAAAGGGATACGTTTGATTCCCTGTCTCTTTCTCTTTTTTGCCCTCTTTTTGCCCTCCACCATGGGATGATTTAGTAAGAAGGCTTTTGCCAGATGGTGCCTCCTCAGGAATCTTGAACTCCCCAGCCTCCAGATTTGTGAACCAACAAATTATTATTTATTATAAATTATGCAGTCTCAAGTATTCTGTTATGACAGCACAAAACAGACTAAAACACTGTGCTACAAATCAAGTCTCATCAGATCACAAAGGATTGAAATAATTATTACACTATCTTGCCACAGTAAAATTAATTCAAAAATTAGACAGTACCACTCACAAATTGATGTATGTTAAAATAAAGATATGTACTTTTAAATAATTCATAAATCAAGAAGCCATGTCAAAATTAAAAGGCATTTTGAAGTAAATGTTAATAAAGATATATCGTAAAACTTAGAGAAGGTAGATAAGATGGAGTCAGGGATTTATTGCCTTATATGTCTATTTTAAATATAAGAAAGTGAAAAATCAATTATCTAAGACCTATCTCAAGGCATTAAAAAAAGAACAGTAAACCAAATCCAAAATGTAAGAAGATAAGAAAAAAATAGCAATAGTTGTGGCTATTTTTTGTGTTGGAATTGGGTTCGATAAGAGACATTTATAATTGAACTAAAGAGAAGTCATTATGCATCAACTTCAAGTCTTCAGCCTTGTGGCCATCAAAACCCAGTCATGAAAGAGGTAGGGCCCAGAATTAGTCTCTGTTTTTCAATTATGTAAGTGACCATAGTAAAGACGGCAGCTTCTTGGGACTAGCTTACTGATTCAGTGGTTCCAGCACTTGCAATATGTTACTCAACTCAGTGTTTTGATAGTGTCCTGAGTTATAGTTTCCTGAAACATGACTTATTTTTCATGCTGCAAGTCATTCTTAGATGCAGTCCAAGAACCTGCTCTGCCGGTCTTTACAATATATTTGCAAAATTAAACACTTTATTAAATATCTTTAATGACCATAGAAATCATTGTTTTCCATGTGCATGTGTCTTTATAGCAGCATGATTTATAATCCTATGGGTATATACCCAGTAATGGGATGGCTGGGTCAAATGGTATTTCTAGTTCTAGATCCCTGAGGAATCGCCACACTGACTTCCACAATGGTTGAACTAGTTTACAGTCCCACCAACAGTGTAAAAGTGTTCCTATTTCTCCACATCCTCTCCAGTACCTGTTGTTTCCTGACTTTTTAATGATCGCCATTCTAACTGGTGTGAGATAGTATATCATTGTGGTTTTGATTTGCATTTCTCTGATGGCCAATGATGATGAGCATTTTGTCATGTGTCTTTTGGCTGCATAAATGTATGTTTATTGTGGCACTATTCACAGCAGCAAAGACTTGGAACCAAGCCAAATGTCCAACAATGATAGACTGGATTAAGAAAATGTGGCACCTATACACCATGGAATACTATGCAGCCATAAAAAGGATGAGTTCATGTCCTTTGTAGGGACATGGATGAAGCTGGAAACCATCATTCTCAGCAAACTATTGCAAGGACAAAAAACCAAACACCGCATGTTCTCACTCATAGGTGGGAATTGAACAATGAGAACACATGGACACAGGAAGGGAAACATCACACATCGGGCCTGTTGTGGGGTGGTGGGAGGGAGGAGGGACAGCACTAGGAGATATGCCTAATGTTAAATGATTAATGGGTGCAGCACACCAACATGGCACATGTATACATATGTAACTAACCTGCACGTTGTGCACATGTACCCTAAAACTTAAAGTATAATAATAAAAAAAGAAATCATTGTTTTCCTAAGAGTGTAACTAGAATCAGCAATCCTCAGTGACACAACTTGAATACATTTATTTATTCATTTCTTTATTTTAAATGTATATCATACATTTTGAAGATTTAGAATGTAAAATACAAGATATTCAGCTCTGAGAAAATCCCTCTAATTTAAAAACATAACATTTTGTTAATTTTCTCATTTATATTATGTTCTATTAACATTCTGTAGAACCAGTATTTCAGAAACACACTATAAGAAAAGCAACACTAGACAATTTATTTTATGAAACAAAGACTTAAGAGATTCATGAACATCCAGCAAAATAAATCACATGTTCCTTTCATTAAAACTTTTGAAATTGAATTTTACTGCCACATAGATGAAAGTTATTAGAATATTAAAATAACACCACCTGATTTAAACACATACTCTCCCTCAGGCTCCTTCTGTTAAATCTTTATTGGTTTCCAACTATCAAGAAATCTGGACAGAGTTAATATCTGACCTGAAGAAACAATATGCTCACAGAAAATAAAGTAAAATACTAATAAATTGAAATTAAGAACAACATAAAACTTTAGCTCTTGTGCAATATCTCAACAATCCTACTGAGAATGACAAATTAAGTCATTATAGAAAATCAAACTTCTTTATGTAAGAATGTTTAAAAATATTTTCCCATAGCCAGTAGCAATTTTCTTCAAGATCCAATTATGTATTCATTTTCAAATATTCCTCGGAAAACTAGATAATATGAGGTATTGTTTAAGAATGTTTTATAAAGTATTTAGCATTTCATTGTACATTTAGAGTGTGTGTCACAAATACAATTACAGAGTACTAAGAGGTAGAGTCCTACCTGTCCCCACATCTGTTTAGGCTCTAAAACTGATATGACCAATAAAATACAGTAGGAATAATGTATCACTTTCCCAACTGAGACCCCTGAAAGCTTCTTCTGGCTCTGTTTATTTATTCTTTAAAAACTATTTCTACTCTGAAGAAACCCAAGCAGCTTTTTCGAGAGAATGATGTGGAAAGGAACAAAGTGAAGTCCCGGGTTGACTACTGTAATATTATCTCTTTGCCAGTGTACTTATTGTTACTGATAATTAAATATGAAGCATATTTTAATTGGTAAATATTTCCAGAAACATGGGTTTTAGCTATTTTTATACATAACATGTTTAATGTTTCACAGAAACACATGTAGAGATATTTATGATTTCTTGCATTATTATTTTTGGTTTTAATTTAAAGGGCTGAATGTGTTCACAATTTTTCTAGCATTATGAAATAATAATCAGTCTACAGTAGAGATCTGAAGGATTTGTGATTATAAAGCACATATGGAGAGAGAGGAAGAAATGGCTTAGCAAGTGGTAGGAATTAAGGCTCAAAATTATTAATAATGGTACAAATGCTAAGCAAGGAAAGGATCAGAAAAATATTAAAGTTCTGTGAAGTAATACTGGTCCAAGATGCTCATCGAAAAAATTTCACTCAATACATAGTATGTCCTCTTTATTTCTGTTTATACAATTTAGTTAAGGACGGGCACAGTGCCTTATCCCTGTAATCCCAGCACATTGGGAGACGGAGGCTGGCAGATTACCTGAAGTCAGGAGTTTGAGACCAGCTGGGCCAACATGGTGAAATCCTGTCTCTACTAAAAATTCAAAAATTAGCCAGGCATGGTGGCCGGCACCTATAATCCCAGCTACTTGGGGAGGCTGAAGCAGGAGGATTGCTTGAACCAGGGATGTAGAGGATGCAGTGAGCTGAGATGACACCGTTGCACTCCAACCTGGGCAACAAGAGTGAAACTCTGTCTCAAAAAAGTTAAAATATATTTTATAACCCAATCATGGATGGGGCAATATATTTGAAATGTTAAAGAGACACTTAATTTCATTATTTTGAAAGGAGTTAGCCAGACAGATATATCCAGAGATTCAATAAAGAAGTTTAACCATGCCGTGGTAGTAAAAATGTTCTAAAATTTACTGTAGTGATGCTTGTACAACCGTATGGATATACTAAAACCATCAATTTTTTGCACTTTAAATTTGTGAATTGTTCTACATGAATTATATATTAGTAAGGCTATTATTTAAGCAGATGCAGTTACCTTTTTCTGACTGGTAGCAGAAAGGAAAATCAGAAAAGCGGTAGCATGAGGGGGATTTAAGGGTGACCACTGGCTTGAAGATGAAAGGGGGCATGTAAATGAATGCAAGTGGCCTTTCAAGGAAGAATATAGATTACGCCTGGCAGCCAGCAATGCAATGGGGACCTGAATTTAACCATTTTCATCTGACACAACTGACCATAATTAAGTCAACCATTTGAATGAAATTAAAAGAGGATTATTTCCCAAAGCCTTCAGATAAGAGCCCAGCCTGGCCAGCACCTTGATTTTGGACTTGAAATATCTTAAGCAGAGAATCCATTTGAATCTGCTTTGACTTGTAACTTACAGAACTATGAAATGTAAATAAACAAATAGCAAATGTGTTGTCAACTGCTAAATTTGTGGTAATTTGTTATTCACTGATAGAATAAAAATAACTGACTGAATGAAAAATCTTCTGATCCGAGACTATAGTAATTATTTCGCTTAATCATCTATGTTTACAAGCCAGGATACTAAGGGATGTTTATTTTATTGGCTTGCACATATTAAGAAGGAAATTAAACATCCAAGTGAGTCGTTAAAACAGAATTATCATTTATATTTTCCATGTAGCATGGGGGGATGCATTAATAGTAATCTTCCATTTTTTTCTCCTCTGAGAAAAAAATTAACTTTTAAAGGATAGTGATAATATTACTAAGAAAGATTCAAACACAAGATGTGATGAGAAAAATTAATATATCTAATTTTATATTAATCTTAGTTAAAATTATGTTATTTGGGAAAATCGTCTAATATAAATTCCGAGAAAATATGAAACTGACATAGTTGGACCATATTAAAAGACTGGATAAGAAAATCAAAACATTGCTTGAAAATTTAAAAAGAAACATATTGTATTTGCTTTGATTAGCTAAGGAAGACATCCATAAATGGCAGAATCCTTGAAATCCATCACTAGAATATTATAAACGTTAAAAGGCTTCCATTTGTTTTGTAAGAGACACGAAGGCCCTACATTCTGCTAATTACTAGCTATTTTATGTGAAATATCTAGGATGTTATTTTTCTGTAAAATAGAGATTATGTTGTCTCAAAGGCCTATTGAGGTTAAACTATGTGTTTTTTATTAAATTTTTCTAAGTGTAAGTAGCAAATATTAACAATGAATATGAATATTATTTAATCAATAAAATAATAAAGTACACAAGACTTCAAGGTTGGTTAAATAAGACAAAAATCCAATGATATTTTCAAAATATCTTATGATCTTATTTACTGGAATGTAAAAAATGCTATGTCTGGACATTAAGGCAGAGAAAATGAACTGAATGTATATCTAATATCTGAACTTCCATTTTGAACAAGTAAGAACATAAGTACCAGAATCGTTTTGTTTTCAAAAACAAGTTGATAGAGCAGAGTCACATGGAGTCGACCCACAGACTCTATTTAGAAACATGAATTCAAATAAGATCTCAAAGACAGTTTTCAGGAATAAATCTATAGAGATCAATAATCAAACATACAATGCAATTCAAATCTTGATAATAATAGAGTAGGCAGTTATGCAGACAGCAGATAAAAAACACATATAAGTTGTCAAAGGCTGTAGAAAAAGCAAGCTGATTAGAAAGACAAGGCAAAATACAAGCTCATTTGAAACACAGAACCTGAAGAGATTCTCTGAGGTGCAAGAGAGTAGTTGCTGGTGGTGTTTGATAGGATGTTATTGTATAGGCCCAACATAAGATCCCAGCCATTACTGTGCTTTTTGGGTTGAGAGAAGACTTTAATAACATCAATGAAGCCAATTTTACTAGGAGCGTTCTTTTTAAAGAAGAATAATATTGAACTCTTGAGTGCAGAATGAGATATAGGCCCTTACATCTGCTTCAGGAAGTGAATAATTTCCACAAAGACACTTTTTTTTTCATCAATTACTGTATCCAAGGGAATGGGATGGGAAAGCCTGACCACTTATGTAACATTGAAGAAGGCCATGTAAAACTCACCGTCTCTCTATGTGACTGTCAAATTGTCTTAAAACTTATTATTTCTTCACTAGAGAACATTTTAGAAATATATTTTCTCTAGTGTCTCCTAAACTTTATATAAATTCAACATGACTGGATTTTTATAGTTGGTATATTTTGAAGCTTTGCAGTATAGATGGTCCTCGACTTATAATGGGGATATGTACCAATAAACTCCTCATAAGTTGAAAATATCATAAGCCAAAAATACTTTTAATGCCCCCAATAAACCAATTATAAGGTCAAAAAATTATAAGTCAAATTATCGTAAGTTGAGGACCATCTGTACTTTATGACAAGCTCAGTTAACTGCAACTGACTGTGCAACAAGAGAAAATAGCTATTCTTAGAACGAAAAGCAACAAATACAATCTTTTATGCCCACGTTTTTAAGATTCTATCAAATCACAAGATAAAATGAAAAAATCAATATCAAAATTATTGCTATCCTCTCAAGACTAGGTAGTACATCATATTCTAGGAATTATGGAATTAAGTATTCTAAATTGCTAATCACTAAGCAGCAGTAAATAATTATTTTACTGAGCTCCTAGTCCAAAACATATTTTTCTCAGTGGCTGCAGGAAAAAAAAATGAAAAAAGTTCATGTTTTTATGGAATTAATAAGTAGAAACAGACAATACATAAATGAATTGGCTATCTCCTAGTGTCAATGGTTATCATTGCATTGGAGAAAAGTAAAACAGAAGAATATGATACAGAGATATGCATAGGGAGAGTCTATAATTTACTTTGCAGACAATGTGGGTAGAAAAGGATTCACTGATGTAAAATTTACACAAGACTTTAGAGGAAATGAGACGCTGATATTGAGAGGAAAGGGTTTTGGCCACAGACTACTGCCAAAACAATGGCTCAATTTTTAACATATCAATGACATTATTGGCAAACCTTTTTAACTGATGTCTTTGCATATAGTAAGAGCTGAGCCTGCAATCACTTATCAGGAATTGAATTTGCTTGTTTACCTACCTGCATTTTTCTCTCCAAACTCTAAACTTCTTGAGGCCAAAATAATTGGTGGATGCTGTTTATGTTTCAGAAGTTCCTTTAAATAAAGGTCCTTGCCTATTCAACTATTGTATAAGTTCAGATTTTACTCAATCACTTTACTCAGAATTATTAAATTTGTGTTAGACATTAATCCCTTCCTGCCTCCTTTCTATCCTATGTTGCTAACTATCATGAATATCTACACTTGAAACACAATTCCTAATAAATTAGAACAATTAGTAGGGATCTTTGAATTGTCTAAATATTGGCATATTTGGACAGTAATTCTATGATTACCCTTCTTAACATTATTTCTAAAATTCTGTCGCAAGTTAAACAGTTTTATCAAATATGTTTTCCTGTGTATCATATGTGTTCTTATTGATAAATTTCTATGAACTTGAATGATTAAACTATTCTGTATATAATATCAACTAACTAGTAGTAAACGATTATCTATTCTTACTAAATACCAGGCTTTAAAATTCCCCTATTATATGTTTGATCATTTCCAAGTATAAGGTCAGGCCTAGAAGTCTACATAGGTTGAATATACAGCATTTAGGAAAAATTGAAACTTAAAATATTAAAACAACAAAAATGACACAAATTATGATCAATAAACATCTTTTGAAAAAGAAGAATAAATTGATGCATAACAGGTATTTTCTACTTCTGAAATAAAGATTCAGAGATATAAAATCTACCTCTCCCATGCCAATCCATTTATTTTGGAATTTTGGGAAGGGATCTTGATAATATAGGTTCTGTAAAGACATTTCCTGGTTTTTCACTGCTTCTTTAAGTGATAGTATGGAGCTGACCTGAATAAGAATATTTATTATAATTGGAATCATTAGGAAGAAAATCTCATTGGGATAGATACATATTACATAGAAGTTAGGGAAAATTTCAAAATGCAGTGATGAGAGAAAAGGGATGCTAATTAACAGGAAAGATGAATAAAATTATTTTTTGGTAAAAAAATCATCTTCAGAAAGTCTGTAGTATCTACTTTTGGCCACATTAGAAGGTATTTACAGGATTAATAGAATTAGTAAACTAGATAGAATCTACATTATAGCTGCAAATGCTTAACATAATATTTGCAACTATCTTTGCAGGAACAAAGTAGCTATTTAAGATAAACTAATTATTTTAGCATAAATAGAAAATATATTAGTAATTGCTATCTTTGAGGACTACTTCTGTGACAAATAAACTAAATGATTTGCCTATCATTTATTTAATATTCATAACCTACTATGAGGTATTCATTATTTCCATTTTATGCATATGGTTAATATATTTGAATGTAGAAAGGCTACTTTTCTTTCTTTTAATATATTATTTAATGTTAACTTAAAGTTCGCAAAAAATACATTATTCAAAGTCAAGAGTGGTATAATATTAACTCAATATCTATTGTGATAATTTAAGGAGGCATACTGTAATCCATGGGGTGGCAACCATTAAAAATAACACAAAGCAGTATAGGTGTAAAAAGTGCTGTGAGAAAATAAAATGCTACAATAAGTAATTATTTAAATAACAGGAAAGAGATGGGATCAAACATATAATAAAATGGAAGGAGATATATATATAGAAATATATATATTTATTTCTCTCTATGCATGTATATATATGTGAAGTGGTATAATATGAATTCAATGTATACAGAGAGAGAGAGAGAGAGCGTGAGAGAGAGAGAGACTTCTACGAGCTCTAAGCATAATTGTGTAACTCCAAGCTCACAGTGCCTAAGACCAGTACCAGGCTGACTCATTGGAAAGCTGCCATAGTAAGACTCTTCCGTTCACTGCGTTATTTGTTGATGTATTGCAAGCACTTAGATACACTTCTAGCATATAATACATGATCAATAAATATTTTGACATGAAAAAGTGGTAATTCTGCCTACAGCCAATGTGAATATTGGGATGGGTTGCTGGACATGGTATCACAGAAGTCTGGGATGTGGAGGAGCGTTCATTTCTGTAGTAGGCATCCGTGACTCTCTGGACTCTAACCCATCTAACGCCTATTTACAAATACATTATCTATCTATCTATCTATCTATCTATCTATCTATCTACCTATCATCTATCTATCTATCTACCTACCTACCTACCTATCATCTATCTATCTTCTATCTATCTATCTATCTATCTATCTATCTATCTATCTATCTATCTTTCTGTCTGTTTGGGCTGCCTATGGCTCAACCCAAGTTGAAGGAGAAGATTTGACCAACAATTCAAGCTCTCTGAATATTTTTTGAAAATAATGTACATTAATGAATGTACAAATTTCCCCACCTGTACTTTCAGACTGTTATCTGTGAGTTAAAACTCTTCCACTATTTTTCCTACCCAAATAATAGCATACTTTTTTCTGAGTATATTTTGGGAAGAAGAGTTATTCAGTTATTGTTATATTTAAAAAAATTCCTTATACCAAACTCTACTTGATCTAAGGCTATTCATTGAAACTTTCAGCATGCTTAATAGCAGTCTTTTATTCTCTCTTGCATTTGTATGGAGTTACTATATTCAAAATATATTTTTGTTGTGGGTTTGATAACTACGACACAGGAAGAGAACCTGGGAAAATGAAAAACAGTTCATCTTGATCCAATACCAAATATACATGTTTAAAAAGATTAAAAAAACATGTAAGTTTAAAGGAGAGATATATAGCATGTATTTCTTATTATAACTTCATACGCAGTTTTGAATGCCTGTTTATTTTCTTAAAATATTATGGTATTATTAAATTGATTAACATAAAATTTTAAAATGACCTCCTCTATGACTTATTCATAATTAATCCTGTAACTTAATTCCAAACCTAAAGTCAAGATTAACACAGTCTATTCAAAAATTAAGCTTTATTAGTTGTTATGAAAAAAAGTGGCAGCTTGGTCTTAGCTGAGCCTTACCTGCTCAATCTACTCTAACGCTGTATTTCATATATGGAAAGTAAATACAGTAATTAATTTATTGAATACAAGCCTCATGCCTTCCTACTTTACACCATGCCTGCATTCCTTGCTAGTACTTCTAACAATACATGTACTTCCTATTGTTTTAGTGTCAGAATACCCATTACCAGTGTTTGAAACTCTATTGTCTCCTTTTCAAATTCCCTTGCTTAAAATCTTACTCTGTTGCAGTATCTATGACAGTGTTTTACCAACCAGAGACCTAATGCTAACTCTTCCCTATGTTGACTGTGTCATATTTTGTAATGCCATATTCTCTAATAACTGATACATCCCTATGTATTTCGTTTGATTGAGAAATTAAGGAAAACCTATTCTGGCACATGTGCCTGTTGATTCAACCTCATGACACTGTATTCTAAAAATTGGATGGTAGGTATTCCTGCACGAAAAAAAATCAAACATTAACTATTCTAATGCTTTCCAAAAATTGAGTATTAGAAAACAACATGCTAACAGTACATTATATTTTTGCATATGAAAAGAACTATGGAGTTTTATAATATTATGTATATAGAGTGGCGTATTGTATTTCTTGAAGCAAGAATAGCTAATGAGATTTTCATAAGCTTTTCTTAATTAAGCACATTAAAACAATTATATGACAAATCATATTCAAAAAGCCTTCTTACATAAACTGGATTTTTCTCTCTGTAAATCTAGTGCTGCTCTTAACTTTCAGCCAAAGATAATGCCTTCTTTAGTGATGATTAATTTGATCTGGATTATCCAGACTATTTTTTATCCTTTCTTTTAATATAAGTTACATAAAATGCTTATCTAGAGATGGAGAGTGTCTCTTGCTAATTGAATAATTTTTCCAATGAATCAAAGTATTTTGATCAATGATCAATGAATCAAAGTATTTTGTTACTGTGTTAAGAACACTTAACATGAGATCTACCTTCTCTGAAAATATTAAGGGCACAGCACAGCACTAACAACTGTGGGTACAATGTTGCACTAGATCTCTAGAATTTATTCATCTTGCATAACTCAAACTTCATACCTATTGAACAGCGACCCTCCATTTCCATCTTTCCCTAGTCCTCAGAAACCAACATTCTCCTCTCTCTTTTTAAAATTTATTTTTTCTTTTTCAACTTTTATTTCACAATCAGCGGGTATATGTTCAAGGCAAGTTTGTTACGGAGGTATACTGCATGATGATGAGGTTTGGGGTGTGACTGAACCCATCACCCAGGGAGTGAGCATAGAAACCAACAGGTAGTTTTTTTTAGACCTTGTTATCCTCCTTATATGCCCTTATACTAGTCCCCAGTGTCTATTATCCTCACCTTTATTTTCATGTGTACCAATGTTTAGCTCTCACTTATAAGTGAGAACATGTGGTGTTTGGTTTTCTGTTTCTACATTAGTTCACTTAGGATAATGGCCTCCAGCTGTATTCATGTTGCTGCAAAGGACATTATTCCATGGTGTATATTACCACATTTTCTTTATCCAGTTCACTGTTGATGGACCCCTGGGTTGATTCAATGTATTTGCTATTGTTAATAGTGCCGACATGAACATACAGGCGCATGTGTCCTTTTGGTAGAATGATTTATTTTCCTTTGGTTATATACCCAGTAGTGAGATTTCTGGGTCAAATAGTTCAACTCAGTTCTTTCAGAAATATCCAAACTGCAAAAATCATATGATTACCTCAAATAGATATACAAAAAGCTTTTGATAAAATTTAACATCTTTCATGATAAAAGCCCTCAATAGACTAGGAACTGAAGGAACATACCTCAAAATAATAAGAGCTATCTTTGACAAACCCACAGCCAACATCACACTAAACAAGCTAAAGTTGGAAACATTCCCCTTGAGAACTGGAACAAGACAAGGATGTACTCTCATGACTCCTATTCAACATAGTACTGGATATACAAGCCAGAGCAATCAGGCAAGAGAAATAAATAAAAGGCACCCAAATAGGAAAAGAAGAAGTCAAACTATCTCTATTCACTAATGATATGGTTCTATACCTGCAAAACCCTAAAGGCTCTGCCAAAAGGCTCCTAGAACTGATAAACAACTTCAGTAAAGTTTTAGGATACAAAATGAATGTGCAAAAATCAGTAGTATTTATATACACTAGTAATATTCTAGCTGAGATTCAAACACACAAAAAAACCCAAAATTCCATTTACACTAACCAGAAAAAAATCAAATACCTAGGAATACATCTAACCAAGGAGGTGAAATATATTTACAAGAAGAACTGTAAAACACTGGTAAAAGAAAAATCAGAGATGATACAAGTAAATGCAAAAACATTGCATATTCATGGATAGGAAGAATCAATTGCATTAAAATGGCCATACTTCACACAGCAATTTACAAATTCAATGCTATTAATGTCAAACTACCATTGTCATTTTTCACAGAATTAGAAAAAAAACTATTCTAATATTCAAAATAATATTCAAAAAAGAGCCCAAGTAGCCAAAGCAGTTCTAAGCAAAAAGAACAAAGCCAGAGGCATTACATTACGTGACTTCAAACTATACTACAAGGGGCTGCACTGACAAAAACAGCATGGTACTGGTACTAAAACATATACATAGACAAATGGAACAGAATGGAGAACTCAGAAATATAGCCACACACCTACAACCATCTGATCTTCGACAAAGTCAACAAAAACAAGCAATGAGGAAAGGACTCCATATTCAATAAATGGTACTGGGATAACTGATTATTCATATGCAGAAGAATGAAACTGGACCCCTATCTATAACCATATAAAAATTAACTTAAGATGACTTAAAGACTTCAATGTGAGACCTAAAACTATACAAATCTTAGAAGAAACCCTAGGAAATACCCTTCTCACCATCAGCCTTGCCAAATAATTTATGGCTAAGTCCACATAAGCAATGGCAACAAAAACAAAAATTGGTAAGTAGTACTTAATTCAATTAAGGAGCTTCTGAACAGCAAAAAAAAAAAAAACTATCGACAGAGTAAATTGACAACCTTCAGCAGGAGATAAAATATTCTCAAACTACACATCCACAAAAGTCTAACATCAAGAATGTATGGGAAACTTAAACAAATCCATGAACAAAAACAAATGACCTCATTAAAAAATGAGCAAAGGACATGAACAGACACATTCCAAAAGATGACATACAAGTGACCAACCAACTATATGAAAAAATGTTAATCTGCATGAATCGAAAGAGAAATGTAAATGCAAATCACAATGAGATACCATATCACATCAGTCAGAATGGCTTTTGTTAAAGTTTCAAAAAAAAAATAACAGATGTTGGTGAGGCTGTGGAGAAAAGGGGACACATACAATGTTGGCGGCAATATCTATTACTCTACTCCCTATATGATTTTTGACTATTTTAGAGTCCTCCTATAAGTGGAATCATGCAGTATTTGCAATTCTTTTCTTGGCTTCATTCAGTTATCACAGTTTTCTCTAGGTTCATAGATGTTGCATATGACAGAATTTCCTTGTTAAGTCTGAATAATATTTCATTGTACATATATTCATATTTTCCTTATTATTCATCCATTGATTGACATTTAGGTTATTTCTACATATTGGCTATTGTGAATAATGCTGAAATAAACATAGAAGTGCATAGAAATGCAAACATATCTTAAATGCTTGATTTCAATTTGTTTTGAATATATACCCGGTAGCCGGATTGCTAGTTTTATTTTGTATTCTTAAGGAACTTTCTAACTATGATTTATAGTGGCTACAGCAAACTATATTTCCACCAACACTATATTTCCAACACTGTACAATGGTTACAATTTCTTCACATCCTGCCGACACTTATTTTTTTTAAAATAATAGCCATTGTATGTGATATGAGATGATATATCATTGTGGTTTTGATTTGCAATTCCCTGATAGTTATGATGTTGAACATATTTTCATATACCTGTGGGGCTTTTGTATGTTTTCTATGGAGATGTGTTCATTCAAGTTCTTTAATATTTTTGATTGGGGTATCATTATTATTTCAGCTATTAAGTTGTAGGAGTGCCTCATGTATTTTGGATATTAACTCCTTATCACATGTATGGTTTGCCTGTATTTTCTCCCATTTCATAGGTTACCTGTTAAGATGTCTATCCTTTGACACACAATGAGAAGACAAAGTTTCTTTCTTAGGCAGTTTGCATGCATACAGGGCACACAAAAAGACAAAAGCTGGTAGTTTAAGAAGACCTTGAAAAGCACAAATAGTTAAAGCATATTGAAGTAAAAAGCTGAGTTCAAGATCGAATTGGGTTTGACAAATTCCGAGTGCTAAGTGAACAGCAAAATAAATTGAACATCTGTCCTATACGGGAACCTGTGAGACTTCCCCATCCTAAAATTGAATTCCTATGTGTAAGAGGCCTGCATTTAGATCTGTTCTGGAATTCCTGTGAAACCAAATACATGGATAAGTTTGATTTCTTCTTTGTATTCAGGCATTCTTTTTATAAAGTAGCTATTTTCAGTAAATGAAAGCACAGATAAGTAAAATATTTATATTCCTATCTAGCCCAAATAAAATAGATAATGTGAGAAACAAAAACAGGGTCCAAAAATTAATGCTTTTAGCAATTGCTCTTGAACTCATGCTTTCAGTTACTGTATTTTACTGCTCTTGTGGCACATAAAAATATGGTGGTATTCATCACTAAAAATAATACCTCACTGAATTAATTAGACACAAATGTTCACATTCGTTCATATACATACATATATAGCAAAAAATAATGTTCAAAACAGTATAGGCTTCACACTAACCTTTATTTTAAAATGAAATTTAGGTGTGTATTGGAGTGTGGGGGTGTCTGTGCACTTTATCTAGAAGGATACACCATCCATTTGTAGTTTGTAACTCTGAAAAGGAAGCTGACATGACCCTACATCAGAGGAGAAAAAGCCAAAATAATTATTACATACACGATTATAGAATATTTATTTTACAAAGGGATCATATTAACCTTTTCTAAAAATGTATACACCCTAAACATCAAATACAAAATTCAACTGAAAGTACACAATCTTAAACAGGTTATATAATGGTGACAATTATGATTGATGAATAGTTGGGCAAAATGTAGAAGTATAATTGCCTATTTGTATTTAGATTTTATTTAAATGTTACTTTACTTAAGCTACATTTAATGTTCAAAGCTTTACATTTTGTTAAGTCATTACCAATAAAGGAATATATGCTGAATAATAAAACCTGTACTCATCATCCTTGTGCATATAGGAAACGGCAAGAGAAGGCTAGTCTTCCTTAAGTAGAATTAAATCAATGGACTGGCTGCCTTTGATACTAGAAATGGAGAAAATATGAATGGCTTCATATTATAAATTGAATATCAAGAAGAGATAGAAATCAGGTCTTAATGTTTCGTCTGTAGCACATCTGAAACCTAAGCCCAACAAGAGATCGTGGTGTATCTTTTACTGTGATGCTGTTTATCAGGAAGAAACATTCAGGTCTGTAACTAATTTCTCCAAGACCCACCTTCTCAGGAGCTTACTAATGCAACTATGATAACTAAGGATCAATGAAAATATGGTTCATCCATTGTCTATGCCTCTCTTATGCCTAACTCCAAGTTACCTCTTCTATATTCTCTGCCTGGGCATGCTGGGGAGATGGACAAGATAAAGAGCTGCTTGTTAATAAACATAAGAGTTCTTCAAGCTTTCAGTGGCATTATTTCATGTTCCCTAATCCAATATAAATACATAATTGAGCTTCTAACAGTCACAGGATGCTTTATCTTGATTCTCCATGGTAGTGGTCAGAAATCCCTGTCTCCGATTCCTCCCAAAGGAGTTAGGAGGATGTATAAAATATATCCGACCAGGATTGGATTCAAGATATCATCAATTAAGTTATGTCTTAAAGAGAATACCAAAATTTATGAGTAAAAGACAATCATTAAATTAGCCTTGCTCTTCTATAAATCAGGGAACTCAAACTTAAATGCAGGTAACATAACAAGGCACACAGCATAAAGGAATTTAGCAGAAAATTCTCCATCCAAAGGAAGCTGGTACTGTTTAATTCCAGTCAATTATAGCCAGAAATAAATGCTGCATGGGTCCAAAGTAGCAAGATTGCCTTTTGTTTCTTTGCTTGTTGAGTTTTGTTTTTGTTCTTTGTGGAGGGAAGTGTTTTGTTTTGTTTTTCAAGAGACAGCTGAAGAAGCCTCACTAAAATAATGAAGGAGATAGCAGTTATTGCTAATTCTCACTCTTCTTACTAGAATAATGTTTATCAAACATTAGTGAACCCACAGATTACCTAAGAATTTTGTTAAAATGTAGACTTTAATTCAGTAGATCTGGGGTGGTGCTTAGGATTCTGCATTTCTTGCTAATTCCAATGGGATGTCAATGTTGCTGGTTCATGGGTTACACTGAGAGTAGCAAGGTACTCACTTATTACTTAACTACATGTTAATCTTCCAGCTGTAAAATGTAAGCTGCTAAATTACCAAAGGAATGCCTATTTGAAGATGAAAAGTAGAAAAGATGATATTTCCTAGTCAGTTGGCCAAGTATACTATAATCTTATAAAATGCCTATTTACAAGTCATGTACTCATAGGTAACACAGCAGCATATTTCTCTTTTGATGTTAGTGTCAGTTTATAATCAAAATTTAACTTTTCATTTAGTTCTTAAGTTTAGTTAACTTTAGTTTTTCAAACACACTTACACTGCTCAACACATAAACAAATGGTATGAAAATATATAGTGATTTTGGGAGGAAGGAGGGCTTGATGTAAGTACACCACGTAACCCTGAGGAATCCGTCAAACTGGAGTGTTTCAGAGTCACTGATCGCACAAGCAATTGTCTATGAGTGAGAGGATGTTGTTTCCTGTTCTCCAATATCTTATTTCCCAAGAGAGTTATTTGTAGGATAGTTGAGCATCAAAGGCAGCAATCAAACTAGGATCATTAAAATTCCTTGTCGCAAATAAAAAAGGCCTGTGAGCACAGCACATTCGTTTTATACTTAACTTGCATGCTTGGAAGGATCTGTTACAATGTAATTTTAGAGTCTCAGTTGTCCCATTTATGATGTCCACTGTTCAATTTTGTAAATCAATGAGTTTTCCTAAATGGTGGTCACAATACTGTAGATTAGCACATGCCTACAAAATGATCATCACTTCTACATTTCTCATTTCTAAAATAAATGAAACCACTGGTTTCTCTTTCGATAATTTATAAATTCCCTTTGTTGATTATATATGATTGCCCATATGGTCAGGCAAAGTTTGGAAAGAAAGAATTTTTGCCTGACTGACTACTATTTAATTATAGTTTAACATCATACTCCCTTCTTAGGAATGACAGTCATCATTAAGTCCACGACTTTACTATGTGTATATAATAAATGTATACTTTAGTTTCTCAAACACACTTACATTGCTCAACACATAAACAAATGGTATAAAATATATAGTAATTTTGGGAGGAAGGAGGGCTTGATGTAAGTACAGCACATAACCCTGAGGAATCCATCAAACTGGAGTGTTTCAGAGTCACTCTCCTAAGGACGTTTGCTTGCAAATATAAATTCCCTGAAGACAAAAAAGCTTTTAAGGCTCATAGTATTCTATCTTAATGCCTGTTATCATTTCAGGCATTATACCTGAAATGAGGTGAGGATATTGGGACGTATTAATGAAATTGGGATACATACTTAAGACCAAAAAGTATTTGGCTTGAGAAAACTGCAACAAGAATTCTCCATCCATGTGTGTCAGTGTCAACTAATTTCACTTATGTTTTATTTCATGATACTAGTTAGATTAAAAATAAAATATAAAAGAAAATTAACATTGATAACAGGTTTACATCTATCATCTGAATTTATAGAACACTAGAATATATATATGTGTGTGTGTGTGTGTTCTAGAAAATAATTTATTATAAGATACTAGCTTATGTAATTTTGGAGACTGAGAATTCTTACATTCTGCTGTCTGCCCCTTGGGAACCCAGGAAAGCCAGTGATGTACTTCTAAGGCCTGAGAGACCAAGAACTGATGGTGTAGATTCCAATTCAAAGGCCAAAGAACCAGGAGCACCAAGGGCAAAAAAAGATCTATATCTTAGCTCAAGACGTAAGGTAGAGAGTAAATTCAACCTTCCTCCACCTTTTTGTTCTATTCAGACCCTCAAGGGATTGAATGATGTCTACCCATACTGGGGAGACCATCTGTTTCCTCCATCCGCGTATTCAAATGCTAACCTTGTCCAGAAACACCCTCTCAGAAACATTCAGAAAAATTGTTTAACTAGATATCTGGGCATCATATGGCCTAACCAAGCTGATATTTAAAATTTACACTCTCCTATATATTTTTTATGTAATGGTATAAATACTGATATATAGATATATAAATACACATATAACTTGAGACACATGAGAAATATTTAGGGGAATAGCACAATTATTATTTTAATACTTGTTGACTTACACATTTTATATTTAATAAAATACCATATAGAAGAAAAATGTCAAAACGGCATACTACCCAGTGATGTTCCACAGTATGATAAAATAATTGAATGAATTATTGAATGAATTTCTCTGTTAATTTCTCTACTTGCTTATTTTTCACATGCTGGTTGGCCCTCCAACTGTTCTGACTTAACACTAAAAGGTTGAAATATGCATTTCATTTATTGACAAAAGACAACTGCCATGGTGTTTGGATATTTGTAAACTATCAATGGGGAAACATTAGCATTGAGAATGGTAATACATATTATATGATTACATATTCTTTGTAAGTAATTGTGGCTTTTTTCACATTTGGATTTTTTCAATGACTTCCATAGTAATTAGCTAATAATACCTTTGAATATAAATCTTTAAAATTTAAGTTAATTGAGGAAGGGTTTTCTAAATACCTTCTTCATCTATAAACTCTGCCAGACATTGGACAAACAACCATATGTTTGTGGTAAATTAACTTACTTGAGAAGAGAAGGCACACACACATATGGGCACACACACATATGGGCACACACTAATAATAAAAGATAGGATTTTTTTTTTCTTTTTCAACTTTTACGCTAGATTTAGGAAATACATGTGCAGATTTTTTCTTGGCCTGGGTAAAAAAAAATTGTGTGATACTGAGATTTGGGTTACAAATGATCCCCTCTCTACTGAGCATCATAGCCAACAGTTTTTCCACCCTTGCCCTCATCTCTTCCTCCTGCCTCTAGTACCCTCCAGTGTCTATCATCACCAGAAGATAGCATTTTTATTCTATGCTTTCAGTGTACAGTTACAGCATGTAGGAAGTAAGTAGGGAGTTCATGAGAAAAATAAAAGGTCAAAGCACGTTTCAGAATGACTAACTTTAACAAAGGTTACATGGATATATTGTGCAATGATGAAGTCTGGGCTATTAGTTTATCCATCACTCAAATGATGTACATTGTACTCACTAGGTAATTTCTCATCCAACACTCCACTTTGACATCAGAAAATCCAAGTATTCCTTTGAGCTTCTCAAATACTATCTTTGGGAATTAACTTCTGTTCCTTCCTAACTGGAAGCTACTACTTAGTGAACTGTGGTTTAGTGGATTAAGTTTGCTATCATGTGTAAATGACTTTGTAAAGTGTCTCACCCAAAGAAAGAGCCAAAAGGCATTTATTTATTTGAGGTAATTTTAGCACAATTATTTTTCTTATTATGTTTATATTCCTATGCTCATGATTTTTACATTTTCTTTTAGAAAACATGAAGAAAGTTTTATGTAGTGATGAGACAAGGTTCAGTGTATATTTTAAATTCTAAGGATGCTTGTGGGAAAAGGAATACTAAAGAAGCTATATTTTGAGGCTATAGCAAGAGTACAGGAGAGAATGGAAAACTATCTTCCAAACCAGATGAACTATTTCAACTAAATACAGATCCTTGAATTTAACATTTAAAAAATTGATGTACAAATTATTTAAGTAAATGATCCACGATTATGATATGATTCTAATAAAAGGCTACATTCTGTATGAAATCATCGTTTGCTTGTTATATTTTTATTTTATGCCAAACGCATAATCATATTTCCTCGTTGAGATTTTTTTTTACCTTCCACATGGGAAAACCATATTACTCCATTTATAATTAACCCCACACCTCACATTTAGTAACCTCTCACCTCTCAGTCTTCTTTTTTTGTCAGTGCCCAAATAATCTTTCTAAAACGTTATTTTGCATTTGCCTCCCTGCCCACTCTGGGCAAACATAATGGGATCTTTAACATATTACTTAGTTTGGCTCCAAAAAATCCTTCATTAATAAAGGTTGCTGCATAGCTTTGAAGGGCCCATTGGGAAAGATAATAGGGACAGAAAGGCAGACAGATAAATAGATTTGTACACAGATAGAAATATTATATGAAAAAGGCCAAAGGAATACGTTATTTGACATCTATGTGTGGGTATGTCTCTCTTTTTTAATGAAGTCTTTATTGTATTTGGTTGGGTTGACTGATATCTGAGAAATCAGTGGAGTAATGGATAGATGGAATGACGAAAGATAGACATATTTTATCTAAGATATGTACATGACAAAGATGCCAACTTTTTACTTATGAGTCAAAATCCATAGCAGAGTGCTTCATCCCATGATAATATTTGTACTTTTATTAACATATTATTATTCGCCACTTACAGTAATACTTTCAATTATATTTCAACTTATAAAAATAAAGGAGAGCACACTAATTATACCCACAAGTTATTCTAGCATTTACTAGTTTTATTTTATTTTCAGATTCACGAGTTCAACAGGGACATTCAAATCAGTTCTTATGTTTCTATAATGTTATATATTTATATTTCTACTAATGTATATATCTGTATTTATACCTGCTGTAGTACAAAACTTTTACACAAATTTTATTATAAGCATTTATCAATTTCTTTAAATATTATACCATTTTAAGGTTACATAAGTGTGCAGATTATCCCACCATGTGGAAACACAGGACATTACTGAATAGCAAACAAATGTTATTTATTATTCATTGCGATCTCTATGAATGCACACACAATTTGTAATAAGATCTATAACAGTGGCATATTTGTCTTTGGAAGCTAAACATACAGACATCTGGTGCATACTTTATACCTTGTGCTAATTGCTTTCAAAAATAATCAGTGGCCCAGGTGTGGTGGCCCATGCCTGTAATCCCAGCATTTTGTGAGGTTGAGGCAGGAGGACTCCTTGAATCCAGGAGTTCGAGATGAGCCTGCACAACAGAGCAAGATCTTGTCTCTACAAAAGACAAAAAATTCGCTGGGTGTGGTGACACATGCCTGTAGTTCCAGCTACTTGGGAGGCTGAGGTGTGAGGATCACTTGAGCCCAGGAGGTTGAGGCGGCAGTGTGGCGAGATCATGCCACTGCACTCAGTCTGGGCAACAGAGTGAGACCTTGTCTCAAAAACAAATAAGTAAAAAGTGACATAAAATATAGTACTTTCCAAGAAGGATAAATTAGACATACAAACAGAAAAAACTGAATGAGAATGTATATAGGTACTCTATGCTGAAGCAAATATGTCAAAACTCCTATTCTTTCCACCCAAATATATTTAATTTATTTCAATATATTTTTGCTGCACTGGCTATAAATAAGTCCCTATTTTATATAAAAATTATGTATATTAGTTCCTGCTACTTGTGTATTCTATTAATTCAATTTGAAACAATTTAATCCTTGAAATTTAAGTTTAGATTGCCAATTATTTTTAAGGCATATCTCATATACATGCTTAGTTGTAGAGCAGCAGATATCAATATGTTTTTAAACTAACAGAGAAAATATTTTTTAAACAGCATATTCAACAGTTAGCGGCACAAGATGTAAACCTAATAATTTGTAATAACCTAGAATATATTACAAAAATAAAATCACTTCTTAAATTATATTTATGTATTATTTAGCCAATATCTTATCCAGGATATTTCTTGTGTTATAATAACTAATAACATAGAAATAAATTACACTTTAAAGTCATGCAGGACAGGATTATTATTATTTATATTTTGTATAGATTTTCATCTCAGTGTGAAGATAAATTACTCCATTATTGCAAAAAATATAATATGTTGACCACCCTGTAAAGAAAATTACAAATTTGTATTTGTTTTTAACATCAATTAAGAAATATAACAAGAGTAAATAATGGAAAAAAATGAACAGGATGGCTACATTCAAGTCAAGGCTGTCAGAAATTTCTATTTTACTTTCTAATCTGCCCAGTGTTCTGTGAAAAGAGCCAATGTTCAATCCTAATCACAGTCGTGACAGCTATCCAGATTTGAAAGTTTTGTACACATAAAAGATAAAGGGCAAATCAATCTTTGTAGAGTTTCAGTTCTAGGATATTATTACGTGAGACAACAAATCATGCTGTTTCATTTTTGTTTTGTTTTTTACATTTTTTTTCCATTTGAAGTTATATATAGTCTAAAAACTATCAGGTTAATTTAAAATTATGAATTTCTTTGGAATTTTATTAACGTTAATAAAAATGTTCACTTTTGTACTGATTTGGGGCATATAATGGGTTTTTATTCACATAATTATGCAATTAAAACCTCATTAATTTATTTGGTAATATAATCAGGATTTACAAATGAAATTTATACTTATTACTTTGTAAACTGTAATGGTTGCATGCATTATTAAACATGTTAACAGGCACTATTTATAAATAATTATAGCAAAAATATATTTCAGTTTTTATGTATACACTGTCCTTTATTTCTGAAATAATTCTTCAAATTAATTGAGACACATGGCGTTTTTGGCCACAGCACCACTTTCAAATCAGCAATTACAGTTATTCTTGAAACAACAATAAATCCCGTTAATTCAACAATGCCAAAAATGCAATGTGAAAATTTCCAGGAAAACAAATTTACCAAGAAGTATTTATGTTCAATTAACAAACTATTTTGAGACTACTAATACTGAGGAGTAGACGTTCCAACTAAGACAATGCTGAAAGTTCATTTTCTTCTACCAGATTTACAAAATAATGCCTATGATTTGGTAACCCAAGCAGTCTCATACAATTCTTAATGGAAATGTACACATCTTTTATTTTGCAATATTTATGATGTGTCAAAATGAGAAAAAGTGCACATAAATATTTTCTCAACATATGTGGAACAAGATATGCAAAAGATGCTTGATGCAGCATTGTTGTAGGAACCAACTTTTTGAATTTTCTTGAAAGGATTTATTGCAAAACATCAAGAAATCTATATTAATTGAATCCTTATTTTGATGTGTTTTGTGTGCAAAAATATAGGGTAATTTATGGACTTATGGATTTTTTTTTAGAAATTTATAACAACAAAAAAATGGAATGTATGTTGTAAAAAATAAAGTATAGAGTACTCTTGATGATATGACTTGGGACTATCCCCTATGATAGAAGAACTTGAAGAAGTGATAGTTGATGTAAGGTTGGACAAATGAGTGAGTTTATCAGATGCTCTGGCCCAAGAAAGAAGACTGTCAGAATATACTAAGTGCTTAAATAAGACTGTACACAGAATATGCTAAGTGTTTAAAGAAGACTAAGCTGAAGCAATAGTGTATAGGGACAAAGGAAAAATAGCTACTGTAAATGTAAAGAAGTGTACAGAATAGGTAATTAAAATGTGACATTGGCAAGATGTAGTGATTGACTGAATATAAAGAGTAAAGGTACATGGCAGTAAATTATTTCAGATTTTTGACTTGAGTAACTTGAGAGGTAATGCTACTTAGAAATATAGTGAATAGTGGGAAAAAATGAAAGTTTTTTGTTGTTTTTATTTTCTTTTTGGTGCAATGAAGGTTAATTGTGAGCTCAGTTTAGTGTGGTAGATTTGAGGTGCCTAAGAGGTATAAAAGTGAAATCATCTTGCAAATACTTGCATTTTTTCCGAAAATTAGGAGAAATGACAATGGTTATATCTTTGGGAATCATCAAGATAATTTAAACCACTAGAATCACTGAAATCATCTAGGATGTAAGAAGATAAGAGCATATGAGATGCAACCCTGGTAATTTCCCTCATTTATGGATTTGGTAGAGGAGAAGGAAGCAATGCTAAATGAGAAGCAGCCAGCAAATATAAGTGGAAACTAATAGATGGTGTTTTTAGAAAGCTAGGGTTAAGGCTATTTTGCGGAGAAGTGTGCTCAGCAGTGTCAACCGTTTTCTCCAAAATGATCAGGATTTTTTTAAAAAAGACATAGAATTTTCTGACATAGCAAGACATTAGAGGCAGAAATAGAAATAGTTTTAATATGCAGTATGCTTTGAAACCATAAATGAGTTCAGTAAGGTGCAAGTGGTGGTGTAGAAATGCAGACAGTCAGATCAGAAGCTCTTTTGATGTATCACGAAAATAATTAAACATATAAAGACGTTGGAAGACTATGATGACATTTGAGAAGGTTTTGCATCTGTATTTCATCTACTGAAAAAGGTCGGACAGGAAGGAAAAAACAGAGCGAGTTGCTGAAAATACAAAAAAAAAAAGAAAAAATGAAAAATCTATAAAATCGTGAGTGATAACATGAGAATATGCAGAAAGTGGTTTACCTCTTCAATATTATTATTACTGAATCGCTGGGGTGCCAATTTTTCTGGCCAGAAACTTCTGTGACCATGGTGCCTTTGCCCAAATTCTTGTTCTGTGTCCAGGAAGAATGAGGTACACAGACAACTGGAAGGTGAAGAAGAAGAGTTTTATTAGACAGCTCAGAGAAGTGGGTAGCTCCTCTCTATTGGTAGGTCATCTTGTCTAGTGTTCAGCTATCAGCAAAGAGGAGGCCCTGGAAAGAATGGCTCCTCTCTGCAGGCAAGTCATTCCCACCTCTCTACAGGTCTCTGAAGCTCTCAGCAAAGAGGGCAGCTCTGCTCTACCGGTGGGTCCTCTCTGCAGCTCTAGGCTGAGAGGGTACTCTTCTCTGCAGCTGGTCATCCTATCCCGATGTGTCCGGAACTGGTGGGTTCTTGGTCTCACTGACTTCAAGAATGAAGCCGCGGACCCTCGCGGTGAGTGTTACAGTTCTTAAAGGCTGTGTGTCCAGAGTTTGTTCCTTCTGATGTTTGGATGTGTTCGGAGTTTCCTCCTTCTGGTGGCTTCGTGGTCTCACTGGCTCAGGAGTGAAGCTGCAGACCTTCTTGGTGAGTGTTACAGCTCATAAAGCAATGTGGACCCAAAGAGTGAGCAGCAGCAAGATTTACTGCAAAGAGCGAAAGAACAAAGCTTCCACAGTGTGGAAGGGTACTCTAGCGGGTTGTCACTGCCAGCTCGGGCAGCCTGCTTTTATTCTCTTATCTGGCCCCACCCACATCCTGCTGATTGGTCCATTTTACAGAGCACCTAGTGATCTGTTTTGACAGGGCGCTGATTGGTGCGTTTACAATCCCTGAGCTAGACACAAAGGTCCTCCACGTCCCCACTAGATTAGCTAGATACAGTGTCTACACAAAGGTTCTCCAAGTCCCCACCAGAGTAGCTAGATACAGAGTGTCCATTGGTGCATTCACAAACCCTGAGCTAGACACAGGGTGCTGACTGGTGTGTTCACAAAACCTGAGCTAGACATAAAGGTTCTCCAAGTTCCCACTAGACTCAGGAGCCCAGCTGGCTTCACCCAGTGGATCTGGCACGGGGGCTGCAGGTGGAGCTGTCTGCCAGTCCCGTGTCGTGCGCCCACACTCCTCAGCCCTTGGGTGGTCGATGGGACTGGGCTCCGTGGAGCAGGGGGTGGCGCTCGTCAGCGAGGCTTGGGCTGCACAGGAGTCCATGGAGGGGGGTGGGGGGAGGCTCAGGCATGGCGGGCTGCAGGTCCTGAGCCCTGCCCCGTGGGAAGGCAGCTAATGCCCCGCGAGAAATCGAGTGCTGCGCTGGTGGGCCGGCAATGCTGGGGGACCCAGCACACCCTCTGCAGCTGCTGGCCCGGGTGCTAAGCTCCTCATTGCCCTGGGCCGGCAGGGCCAGCCGGCCGCTCTGAGTGCAGGGCCGCCAAGCCCACGCCCACCTGGAACTCCAGCTGGCCCACAAGCGCCGTGTGCAGCCCCGGTTCCCGCTGGTGCCTCTCCCTCCACACCTCCCTGCAAGCTGAGGGAGCCGGCTCTGGCCTTGGCCAGCCCAGAAAGGGGCTCCCACAGTTCAGCGGCGGGCTGAAGGGCTCAAGTGCCGCCAAAGTGGGAGCCCAGGCAGAGGAGGCGCTGAGAGCGAGCAAGGGCTGTGAGGGCTGCCAGCACGCTGTCACCTCTCACCGACATCTCTTCACCCTCTTTGTCCTCTGTCCATCCTCTGCCCTGCACTGGCTGATCCCAGGACTTTTATGGCCCTCAGAGGGGAGGAAGTGCATGCTGATTGGTGCACGGGTGGCCATCGGCAGGCCCGGAAGAGGCACCAGGATTCTCACCCAGGACTTCGCCTCCCACTGCCATTCATGGCCCCAGGGCTTGGCTCCAATCCAGCTCTGAGATTAAAAGGCTGCAGCTGAACGCAGGAGTTCCTGCCCTGCCAACTCGGAAGGGGTGGAATTCCCGCTTGTCCCCAGCTCCTAGACAGCCAGAGGCAAATGACATGGTAATTCTCTCTTTTCTGTATAAAATGACTGAAAAAATAAAGCACACTTCCTAATGGCAAAGGTAATCCTAAGAAAACAGTACTTTCTATTACAGTGTTGCAAGATGTGTCAATTCTCAGAAATCTCTTGGTAGATGTGAGATACATGTATTTCAAATAATTTATTAGTGACCTACAAGTTCAAGGTTAATTGTGAAAGATTACATATTGAATTTTCTCTCAATATTTGTTTGGAACTCATTCACCATCAGTTGGCAACGTTTAGTAAACATGAGGTTTGTGTGAGAATGCTGGGTTGTTTTCTTTTTGACGCAGTCCAAGGATAAAAGTAAAAATGTTTTCTAACATGTTCGCGGGTCAAAAAAACTGAGAAATAAATAAGAGTATAGGCATCCTACTTACTATCAAATAGTTGTAAGAAAAAAAAATCATGTTTTGACTCCAGTAAACTACATTAAGATTAGAATTGTCACATGACTGTTATTGTATCATATTTTTGAAGGGCGGTTTTGATAAATTATAAAGCTTCTGCAGAAAGGGATTTATATAGATTTTTAAAAGATTGAAGCAGATAAATTTACATTTATATGTAATAAAATGGAATACACTGGGATCAAGTTATATTGTTGACTGGAAAGGTATAGATGACTAACACTATGTATTACAAAATATAATGAGTTCTACCTTCCATATACTTTGAAATCTTAGAATCTAGACATACGATCTGGTTTGGAAAATATGCCAAGGCAATGTTGCATATTGGTGGAGCAAAATCTCAAAATTTCTATGAATGCGAGAGGTAAAAGTGAAGTTTTGTTACATAGATATAATGTGTGGTGATGAAAACTAGGGTTTTTAGTGTAATTATCACCCAAATAGTGTATATCATACCCATTAAGTAATTTCTCATCCCTCACCCCCTTACATCCTCCTACCCTTCCCAGTCTCCAATAACTGTTATTCTACTGTCAGGTGTACACATCATTTAGCTCCATCTTATAAGTAAGAACATGTGAGTTTGGACTTACTCTTTCTGCATGGTGTTACTTAATATACTAGACTCCAGTTCCATTTAGGCTGCTAGAAAAGACATGATTCCATTATTTTTTATGGATGAATAGTATTCCATTATATGTGTGTGTGTGTGTGTGTGTGTGTGTGTGTGTGTGTGTGTGTATATATATATATACACACACCACATTTTTAATACAATCATCTGTTGATGGGCACTTAAGTGGATTCTATATCTTGGCTATTGTGGATAGTGCTGTGATAAACATATGTGTGAAGGTATATTTTTGTTTTCATGATTCATTTTGTTTTGTATATATAATTAGTAGTGGGATTGCTACATCAAATGGTAGTTCTATTTTTAATCCTTAGAATAATCTCCATACTGCTTTTCACAGAGGTTTTACTAATTTACATTTCTACCAATAGTGTACAAGCATTCCCTTTTCTCGGCATCCTAACCATCTCTTATTTTTCAACCTTTTAGTAATAGCCATTCTGACTGGTGTGAGGTGCTATTTCATTGCGGTTTTAATTTGCATTTCTCTGATGATTAATGATGTTGAGCATTTTTTTCACATGTTTCTTTTGCCACTTGCATGTTTTCTTTTGCAAAAAGTATGTTCATGTTCCTTGCCCACTTTTTACTGGAGTTATTTGTTTTCGTTATTGTTCTTGATGAGTTGTTTGCATTCCTTGTAAATTCTGGGTATTAGCCCCCAGTTGAATTCATCAGTTTGCAAACATTTTCTCCCATTCTGCAAGTTGTCTGTTCACTCTGTTGATGATGATGATGAAGATAATTATTATTTACTGTTTAGAAGCTTTTTAGTTTAATTAACTCCTATTTGTCTATTTTTTGTTTTGTTGCTTATGCTTTTGAGATCTTAGTCATGAATTATTTGCCTAGGCCAATGTTGACAAGAGTTTTCTCTAGGTGTTCTTCTAGTATTTTTAAAGTTTAAAGCCTTATATTTAAAGCATTTGGTTCATCTTGAGCTGATTTTTGTATTTGATGAGAGATAGGAGTCCAGTTTTATTCTTCTGTATAGGGCAAAATAAATAATAATAGAAAAATTAGAAATTAATAAAAATGGAATTTGGGAAATGTGCAGATATGTGAAAACTACACAGCACACTCCTAAATAACAAATAAAGAAGAATTCTTAAGGAAAATTATATATAGTTTAAGATCAATGAAAACAAAACAAAAAACACTATATTTCAAAATTATGGGATGCAGCTATAGCAGTACTTAGAGAGAAACTTGTGGTTGGAAGCACCCATGTTAAATAAGAAGAAAGATACTAAACCAATAGTCAAATTTTCCACCTTAAAAAAGCTAATATGAGAAATAAAAACTAAACCCACCGAAAGTAAGAGAAAAATAATAAAGACTAGAGAGGAAATAAAATCGATAATAGAAAAACAAAGGGAACAAATTAAGGAAATCAACATTTGTCAGCAATGTTAACAAAATTCACAAACCTTAGCTAGATTTACCAAGAAAGAGAGAGAGAGAGAGACAGAGAGAGAGAGAGAGAAAGAGAAAGGAGGTCGATAAATCACAAAAATCAGGAATGAGAGGGTGAACATTACTACAAGTCTTACAAAAAAAACAATTATAAGCTAATACTATTAACAAATGTTTGCCAACAAATTAGATAACCTAGATGAAATAAACAAATTCCTAGAAAGACACAAGCTAACTAAATAGACTCAAGAAGAAATAGAAAGTGGCTAACTAGAGGCATCTGCTACTCACCTCCTTCACAAAGAAGAATCAAAATAGCGAGTAGATAATCATACTTCAAATAGATTGCCTAAGAGAGAATTCTGGAATTCAACAGAAAAATCACAGAAAACATCTAAGGCAACAGGGAGAAAGGGAGGAAGTAGGCTGCCTGATTGGCCAGGAAAGCCTGGGAGCCTGGAGAGGCTCCCCAATGCAGGGAAAGAGTGAGTAACAGCCAGTGGTGTACATTCCCACAAAGGAGCCCAACAATGGAAGAAGCATTAGATTTAAACTGCACTTCAGAACAAAATGGACCCAACAGACTTTTACAGAACATTTCATCCAACAGCTACAGAATACATATTTTTCTCCAGGATAGACCATATGTTGGGACATGTCTCAACAAATTATAAAAATTGAAATCTTATCAATACAGTTGAATAAAAGTAGAAATCAATTTTAAAAGAACTTTGAAAACTGTACAAATATATGAAAATCGAACAACATGCTCCTGAATGACAACTGGGTCTAGGAAGACACTAAGAAGAAAATTTAAAAATTTTGTGAAATAGTTTAAATACAAAGCAGAACATAGCAAAACCTATGGAATAAAGCAAAAGCAGTACTAAGAGGAAAGTTTATAGCAATAAACACCCACATCAAAAGGGTAGAATAATTCCAAATAAACAATCTAACTATACACCTCAAAGAAGTAGAAAAGCAGGAATCAACCAAACTGAAAATTAGAAGAAGAAAAAAAGTAATAAAAATCAAAGGAATCCTAAGCAAAAAGAACAAAGCTGGCGGCATCACATTACCTGATTTCAAATTATGCTACAAACCTTTAGTAACCAAAACATAATGGTACTGGTATAAAAATAGACACATTGATCAACGGAACAGAATAGAGAACCCAGAAATAGAGCTACATACCTGAAACCAACTGATGTTTAACAAAGTCAACAAAAACATACAATGGGGAAAGAAGACGCTATTCAATAAATGGCGATGGAAAAATTATATTGCCATATGCAGATGAATGAAACTGCACACCTATCTCTCACCATATACAAAAATTAACACAGAATGCATTAAAAACTTACATGTACAACTTGAAACTATAAGAATACTATAAGAAAACCTAGGAAAAACTATTCTGTACATTGGCCTAGGCAAATAATTCATGACTAAGACCTTGTAAACAAATGCAATATGAACCAAAATAGACAAATGAGACTTGACTAAACTAAAAAGCTTCTGAACAGTAAAAGAAATAATCAACAGAGTGATCACACAGACTGGAGAATGAGAGAAAAAACTGCAAACTATGAATCTGACAGGAGGCTAATATTGAGAATCTACAGGGAACTCATATAACTCAACAACAACAAAAAACAAATGACCCTACTAAAAAGTGGAAAAAAGGATATGAACAGACATTTTACCAAAGATAACATACAAATGTCTAACAAGCTTATTTAAAATGCCCCACATCACTAATCATCAGAGAAATGCAAATTAAAACCACACTGAAATACCATCTCACACCAGTCAGAATGTTTTGTTCCTAAAAAGACAAAAAATAACAGGCAGTTATGAGGATGCAAAAAAAAGGAAATGCTTATACATTGTTGGTGGGAACGTAAATTAGTACCATCTTTATGAAAAATAGTATGCAGATTTCTTAAGGAATAAAAAATTGATACAACATTGGATTTAGCAATACCCCTGCCAGATATATTACTCAAAGGAAAAGAAATCATTTTATCAAAAAGACACATGTGCCTGTGTATTCACAACAGCACTGTTCACAGGAGCAAATATATGGAATTCAGCTAAGTATCCATCAACAGAAGATTCAATTAAAATGTTGTGTTTATATGTGCATGTCTCTGTGCATGTGTGCAAACACATGTGCGCGCACACACACACACACACACACCATGAGATAATATTCTGCCATAAAAATGAATGGAATCATGTCTTTTGCAGCAGCATGGATGCAACTGAAGGCCATTTTCTTAAGTGAAACAACTCAGAAACAGAAAGTCAAATGCCACATATTGTCACATATCAGTGGGAGTTATATAATGTCTACACTGGTACATTGAAGGTGGAATAATAGACGATGGAGATTTGGAAAGGTGGGAGGGTTGAGGGGTCTGTGAGATGAAAAAAAAAATAATGAGTACAAAGTACACTATTCATGTGATGGTTAGACAAAAAACCAGACTTCACCACTATGCAATATATCTGTGTTACAAAATGGCACTTGTACACCCTAAATCTATAAAAATTTAAAAAAAAAATCAAAACAGGAAAAAAGATCAGAGCATAACTCAATGAAATTGAGATTATAAAGTCAATGCAAAGCACCAATGAAATGAAAAGTTTTTTTTAAAAAGATACACAAAGCTAACCAAAAAAAAAAAGAAAAACGAAAAAACAAAATTAGAAATGAAACAGAAGACATACATCTGATACCACAGAAATGTTAAAGATCACTAGATTCTATTGTGAATAATTATACAATAACAAACTGGAAAATCTAGAGGACACGGATAAATTCCTAGACACATACAAATTACCAAGTTTGAATCAGGAAGAAACAGAAAACCTTAACAACCATTAGCAAGTAATGAAATTCAATGAAATTGAATCAGTAACAAAAATTATCCCAAAAAAGGTGAAGTCCAAGACCTTAGGGCTTCCCTGCCAAAATTTAACAAAAGTACAGATAACAAACACCAAGTCTCCTTAAATTATTCCAAAACATTGAAAAGGGGGGAATTCTTCCTAACTCATATTACAAGGCAAGCATTACCCTGATACCAAATTGGACAAGGATGCAACAACAAAAAAAGACAACTACATGCCAATATCCTTAATGAACATAGATGCAAATATCCTCAAAAACATACTAGCAAACTGAATCCAACAGCATATCAAAAAGATAATTCAACATGAGAAAGTGAGATTTATACCAGGGATACAGGGATGGAGGGATGCACAAATCAGTAAATGTGATATATCAAATCCACAGAATGAAGGACCATCACCCTAGGATTATCTCAATAGATGCAGAAAAATCACTTGATAAATTTAAAGCCCTGTATCAGACTGATTCACAGGTGAATTCTACCAGACATATAAAGAAGATTTGGCACCAATCCATTGAAACTATGCCAAAACAATTGAGGAGGAGGACAATGCAAAAAAGAAAACTTCAGGCCAATATCACTGATAAATATGATGCAAAAATCCTCAACACTAGCAAATCAAATCCAGCAGCACATCAAAAAGTGAATGCAACATGATCAAGCAGGCTTTATCCCTGGGATGCAAGATTGTTACAACATATGCAAATAAATAAATGTGATTCATCACATAAACAGAGCTGAAAACAAAACACAATGATCACCTCAATAGATGCAGAAATGACTTTTGATAAAATTCAACATCCCTTCCCATTAAAAACCCACACCAAACTAGGCACTGAAGGAACATACCTCAAAAAAATAAGAGCTATCTATGAGAAACCCACAGCCAACCTCATACTGAATAGGCAAAAGCTGGAAGCATTCCCCTCGAGAACCAGAAGACAAGGATGCCCACTCTCACTACTCCTATTCAGCACAGTACTGGAAGTCCTGGCCAAAGCAATCAGGCAAGAGAAAGAAATAAAGTGCATCTAAATAGGAAGAGAGGAAGTTAGACTCTCTCTTCACAGGTGATGTGATTCTATATACATAAAACCATTGTTTCTGCTCCTAGAAAAGGTAAACAACATTAGTAAAGTTTCAGAGTACAAAATCAGTGTAAGAACAGTAGCATTTCTATACAATAACGGCAAGCTGAGAACCACATCAAGAATGCAATCTCTGTGCCACTGCACTCCAGCCTGGGCAACAGAGCGAGACTCCGTCTCAAAAAAAAAAAAAAAGAATGCAATCTCATTCACAACAGCCACAACAGAAATAAAATACTTACAAATACAGCTAACAAGAGATGTGAAAGATTTCTACAATGCGATTTACAAAACACTGTTGAAAGAAATCAGAGATGACACCACAAACAAATGAAAAAGCATTCCACACTCATGGATAGGAAGAAACAACATTGCTAAACTGGCCATATGTCTAAAGCAATGTACAGATTCAATGCTATTTCTATCAAACTACCAATGTCATTTTTCACGGAATGAGAAAAAAAAACTATTCTAAAATTCATATGAAACCAAAAAGAAGCCCAAATAACCAAAGCAATTCTAAGCAAAACAAACAAGCCAGAGACATCACACTACCTGACTTCAAACTATACTACAAGACTACAGTAACTAAATAGCATTTTGCTGGTAAAAACAAACAAACAAACAAACAAAAAGCAACAACCAAAACAAAACAAAACAAACAAAACAGACTTATGGACCAAAGGAACAGGTTAGAGAATTCAGAAATAAAATCACAAACCTACAGTCATCTGATCTTCGACAATGTTAACAAAAAACAAGCAATCAGTAAAGGACTCACTATTGTTAAAAGAAAATCCTTAGCCAAATTAAATTTAACATAGTTTAATTGAGCAAAGAATGTTACGTGAATAGGGAAAACTCTTGAGCCAGAGTAGGCTCAGAGAGACTCCAGGGCAGCCACATGGTTGAATAAGATTTACCGACAGAAAAAGAAAAGTGACATACAGAAAACAGACGTGAGATACAGAAACAGCTAGATTGGTTACAAAAAAAATCAACGTCTACCTTATTTGAACATGGTTTGAACAGTTGGCCCCCTTTGATTGGGCAAAACTTGGTGATTGGCACAAGAGTAAGTTACATTCTATTTATACCTCCATTTAGATTATACTTTATTATGTACAGAGAAACTTTTAAGCTGAACTTAAACTATTTAAGGAGGCAGCTTTAGATTAACCTTGATTTAACACTATTCAATAAATGGTGTGGGATAGCTGGCTAGCCATATGCGGAAGATTGAAACCAGACCCCTTCCTTTCACCATATACAAAATCAACTCAAGATGGATTAAATGCTTAAACTTAAAACTATAAAAATCCCTGGAAGAAAACCTAGGTAATTCCATTCTGGACAGGGGCATTGGTAAAGATTTCATAACAAAGATACCAAAAGCAATTACAACAGAAGCAAAAACTGACAAGTGAGAACTAATTAAACTAAAGGGTTTCTGTATAGCTGAATAAATTATCACAGAGTAAACTGACAACCTACAGAATGGGAGAAAATGCAAACTACCCAACAAAGGTCTAATATCCAGAATCTACAAGAAACTTAAACATATCCGCAAGCAAAAACCAAATAACCCCATTAAAAAACGGAAAAGGGACATGAACGGATGCTTCTTAAAGGAAGACATACAAGTAGCCAACAAACATATGAAAAGATGCTCCACATCACTAATCATCAGAGAAATGCAAATTGAAACTATGATGAGATACCATCTTAAACCAGTCAGAATGGCTATTATTAAAGAGTAAAAAAAATTACAAATGTTGGTGAAGTTGCAGAGAAAAGGGAATGCTTATACACTGTTGGTGGGAATGTAAATTAGTTCATCTACCATTGGAAGCAGTTTGAAGATTTCTCAGATACCTTAAAACAGAACTACCATTCATCCCTGCTATCTCATTACTAGGTATATACTCAAAAGAAATAAATAATTCTACCGTAAAGACATAGGCATGTGTATGTTCACTGCAGCACTTTTCACAATAGTAAAGACATGTCATGAACCTACAACCCCATCAATGGTGGAGTAGATAAAGTAAATGTGGTACATATACACCATGGAATACTATGCAGCCATAAAAATAATGAAATCAAGCCCTATGCAGCAACAGGATACAGCTGGAGGCCATTATCCTAAGTGAATTAATGGTGGAACACACCACCAAATACAGAATGTTCTCACTTATATGTGGGTGCTAAACTTTGAATTCACATGGACACAAGAGGGGAACAATAGACACTGAGGCCTACTTGAGGGTGGAGGGATGGAGAAAGACGTGGACTGAAAAACTACATATCAGATACTATACTTACTACCTGGATGATGAAATCATTTGGACATCAAACTCAAGCAAGACACAATTTACTCATGCAACAAACCAGCAAATGTACTCTCTGAACTTAAAATAAAAGTTTGAAGGAAACAAATAATAAAATAAAATAAAATTCAACATCCCTTCGTGAGAAAAAGATTGTCAATAGCTAGGCATAGAAGGAACACACTTTAACATAATAAAGACCACTTATGATAAACCAACAACTAACATCATACTGAATGGAGAAAAGCTGAAAGCTTTCCATCTAGGAACTGGGTCAAGACAAAGATGCTGACTTTCACCACTTCTATTCAAAATAGTGAGCTTGAATAGCCAAAGAAATACTAAGGAAAAAGAACAAAGCTAGAGGCATCACATTACCTGACTTAAACTATATTAAAACTCTATAGTAATCATAACATCATAACATTACTATAGAAACAGTCACATCGACCTATAAAATAAAATGAAGAAACCAGAAGTAAATCTACATATTTACAGCCAATCTATTTTTGACAACAGTTCCAAGAACATACATTGATAAACTTCTTCAATAAATGCTGCTGAAAAAATTGAATATGAATAGGCAGAAGAATAAAACCAAATCCCTATATAGAAAACAAACCCCTATATACCTTCTCACTATATACAAAAAATCATCTTGGGATGAATTAAATACTTCAATATAAAATCTGAAACTATAAAACTATTAGAAGAAAACCTAAGGAAAACACTTCAGAACATTGGTCTTAGCAAAGATTTTTATGACTAAGACCTCTCAAGCACAAGCAACACAAACAAAAGTAGACAAATGGGACTTTATTAAAATAAAAAGGTGCACAGCAAAGGAAACAATCAACAGTGAGGAGACAACCTATTGAATAGGATAAACTATTTGCAAACTGTTGATCTGACAAAGGCAAATATCTATAATATACAGGGAACCCAAACAACTCAGCAGAATAAAATACATAATACCATTATAAAGTGGGAAAAATACATGAATAGTCATTTCTCAAAAGGATACACACAAATGTCCAACATATGAAAAAAATGCTCATTACTAATCATCAGCAAAATGCAAATAAATCAAAACCACAATGAGATATCATTGTACTCCAGTTAGAATGACTATTATTGAAAGACAAAAAGTAACAGATACTGGCAAGATACAGAGAACAGGATTTTTTACACTCTTATACTGTTGGTGAGAATGTGAATTATTAGAGCCACTATGGAAAATAGTATGGAGATTTGTAAAAAAACTAAAACTAGAACTATTATGATTCAGCAATCCTACTACTGGATATTTACTCAAAGTAAAAGAAATTAGTATATCAAAAGAGACTTGATTTCTATGTTTAATGCAGCACTATTCACAGCAGAAATGATTTAGAATCAACCCAAGTGTCAGCTAATGGACAGATGGATAGAGAAGATGCAGTATGTACATGTAAGGAAAACTATTCAGCCATAAAAGAATGTAATCATGTATTTTCCTGCAATATGAATCAAAATTGAGGCCATTATGTTCACTGAATTAAGACAAATGTTTTATCTTTTTATTCATGGTTGGAAGTTTTAAAAGTTAATCTCATGGAGGTATAGAGTAGAATGATGGATAGCAGAGACAGAGAAGGGTGTGAGAATGGGGATGAGAGATAAAGAGAGGTTGGTTAGTGAGTACAAACATATAGGAGGAATAAGTTCCAATGTTTGATAGCAAAGTAGGGTAATTATATTTAACAACAATGCATTGAATATTTCAGAATACCTAGAAGAGAGGACTTGAAATGTTCCCAACATATAGAAATGATAAATACTCGAGGTAATGTGTACTCTAAATAATCTGACTTGATAATTACACATTCTGAATGCAACAAAATATTGCATGTACCCCATAAATACATATAGATATTGTGTATCAAAAAATAAAAAAGAAGAAATAGAAAACCACAATAAATTTATTACAAGTAAAGATGTTGAAATAGTAGTAATGACAATAAATTCTCAGAAAGAAAAGTTCAGGTCCAGATGGATTCACTTGTGAATGCTACCAAATATTTAAAGAAATATTAGCATCATTCTTTACAAAAATTTTCAAAAGATGGAAATGGAGGGAACACTTCTCACCTTATGAGGGCATGCTACCCTGGTACAAACCTAAACTAAGATATCACAAGAAGAAAAACTACAGATTGAAATCCTTAATGAATATGGAGACAAAAAATCCTCAACACAATATCAACAAACTTAAGTAATAAAAATATAAACATATACATTATGATTAATTGGGATTTATCTTTTGAATGCAAGGTTGGTTCAACCAATGAAAATTAATTGATGTCACGTAATGCATAAATTAAAAAGCACACGATTGTCACAATAGACCAAGAACAACACTTGACAAAGCACATCTTATTTTTTTAATCATAAGAATAACAAGCTAGAAATGGAAGAGAAATTTTTCAACCCAAGAAACAGCATGTTTGAAAAATCTATTAACTAATGTCGTATTTAATAGTGAAAGACATAAAGCTTTCCCCATAAAACTAGAAACAAGGCAAGAAGGTTGGCTTCCACCATTTCTAATCAACATTGTACTGGCAGTAAGGACAGTTAGGGAAGAGAAAGAGAAAAAGGCATGCAGATGAAAAATAAAGAAGTAAATCAGTCTCTATTTGTAGATGACATGTTTTGGATACAGAAAATATTATAAAATCTATTAAAATATATTATTACAAGTAATAAATGAGTTAAAAATTTTGCAGTGTACAAGATGAATGTACAAAAATCAATTACTACAACACAAATTTTGAAAACTATAATAATTGAAAGTAGTCAGTTATAGCAAAAACCAAATACTAAATGAAATTTACATAAATGCAACTAACAGGCAAATCCATAATAACTGAAAGTGGTTGTAAGGGATGGGGGCGAGGAAGTGATTACTGAAGTATGTGTAGAATTTCTATATGGGGCTAGGAAGACATTCTAAAATTAGGAAGTGGTAATGATTGTACAACTCTATGAAGATACTAAAAACAACTGAAGATTAAACTGAAAATAATGACTTTTATGGCATGTGAATTATATCTCAATAAGTATGCTCTTAATAAGACAATTTTGTGAATGATATAATGTATTATAATAAACACAAATATATCAAGCTATTTTCATGGAAAAGTAATGCTTTAAACTTAAATCCTTTTCAGTCTTAAATTTGCACTTGTTATCTAACTATGCATTTGAATATGTTTATATTTAGAAAACTTTGATGGATAAGGATTATTTTACTGTATATTTTTATTTGAGCAAGTTTTGTTTCTTCCCAGAAATTGTCATTTACTGTAATATACTAATAGTTATATACACGACTGACAGAAAAATGTGTGTTTCTACATCTTTAAATTTCTATTATATAACTATCACATTATCCACTCTGAGAAAGCACAGGAATCTTGAATTAAAATGAAGTTAAAAGTATTGAGAGCTTTGGAAAATGTCAAGTTGTTTTGAAGTAATGTATTTCTCACTAAACTAGTGTTTTTCTATTTCCTACACTGCTATGGAGCTTAGGAAACTCACTGATGCTTTGCAAGGTAAAATAAATAGATGAATAAAATAACGGATATTGACTTCATCTTTTAGTTAGGTATTTTCAAAAATTCTATCTTTATCTCTATATCTCTATCTCTATTGCTATCTATACACAAACATACACACATATATATCTATAAATACAATCATCTATAAAAATATTTTTTTCTACTATTTATAAAGACCTGTGTTTTATAGTTCTCAGTAAAGTGTAAAAGGAAAGAGGATAATGGTTGGAAAAATGCTTGACATTTGTGAAAAGTCCAAATTCTTGTCAAATGTAAACAAATCTGGACTTAATATGAACAGATACTTTTTCAAACAGACCATTGCAATATATAGATTCGTATGTTAATTGGCTTGATTTAATCATCCACAATGCAGGCATAAATCAAGCATCACAGTATAAATATATGCAATTATTATTCATCAAGTAAAAATAATATAAATATAAAAGTATGTTTTAACGAAAGATCATTGCAATAGGGAGAACGCTCTAACTTCACGATCTGCAGGCATCTTTAAATCAAACAGAAAAAGATTCGTGCTAAACAGGGAGAAGAGAGCCAGACTAGCAGGTATACTGTGGAATGCAGGAAAAGCAGGTGGCCTGGGCAGGTGGCAAAATCAGATCTTTTCAACAGGAAATGTATTTCTCCATAATGGCTTATTCTCAGAATAAGCTGTTAACTGGGAATGTTTTACACCTTAGTACATTTAAAATGATTATTTGTATTATGCTTTTAGTTTAATAGAACTACAAATGTTACCATTACAGAGGAAGGGAAAGGCTTTGACGTATGTATTTCTAAATAACCTAGGGGATTTACTAAGCATAGCAGATGAGCAGTGTCAAACTTGATCAAGTAGTTTAAAATGTAGAAAATTAAGTATTAGGAAGGTACATGAAGCTATATAATATTTCTTTTGTCTTTATAATTTTTATTTTTTGAGACAGAGTCTCGCTCTGTTCCCCAGGCTGGAGTGCAGTGGTGCCATCTCGGCTCACTGCAACCTCCACCCCCTGGATTCAAGCGATTCTCTTGCCTCAGCCTCCTGAGTACCTGAGATTACAGGTGCCCACCACCACACCCGGCTAATTTTTGTATTTTTCGTAGGAATGAGGTTTCACCATGTTGGCAAGGCTGGTCTCAAACTCCTGACCTCAGGTGATCCACCTGCCTTGGCCCCCAAAATGCTAGGATTACAGGCATGAGCCACCACGCCCGGCCTGCCTTAATAATTTTTAAGTTTTAAAAATTATGGTAGAAACAATGTATTCTTAAGTTTAAAAACCTAGCTCAGTTACGTGTGGTTTGTGTTTTCTGGATTAATCTGGATTTTTATAATTAGAAAATCTAAGATTTTGAGCCCACTAATGCTTTGTTAAAAACAATCCAAGTCAATGTAATAGAAGCATTCATATGTTCAACATCATAAGACAAAACAGCAAGACCTTAGTGCTTTTCTAAGCTTGTTGAAATCCAAAGCCGATTGCCTCTAAGGATAGAAGCCTGACTGTATTTGTTCAAGCCCAGTAAGTGGGTAAGTGTTTGGCAACTGTGATCGCTTGATCATGGTCAAACGTGTTCAAGAGTTAATTATGAAAGACAGACAGAAAAATAAGAGTAGATATCAAGTATGCAGTCTATAGTTACATTTATGAAATTGCACAAAAAATGATCCACATCTCCCTAGATGTTCCGCAAAATTTGTAAGATTTTGCTGTGGTTTATCTTCCTACAGCTAATATTTAAATTATCTCTCTGTTTCATCATTGACATACACAATTTATCTATTAGGCAGACAATATTACAATTCCCAAGAATGCAAGCTTGGAAGTCAGACAGGTCTGGTATTCCAGCTTTGTTCTGTTCAATAAAAGTTGTGACAACTTTAGATAAATAAGCTCAGAGTCTAAGACACTAATATAATTTTTAAGTGATTTAAAGGTATCTTCCGCATGGTATTAAAAAGCTAATTGCTAAAAATAGGCCAGGTGTGGTGGCTTATGCCTGTAATCCCAGCACTTCAGGAGGCTGAGTTGGGTGGATCACTTGAGGTCAGGAGTTCGAGACACCGGTCAACATGGTAAAACCCCACCTCCGCTAAAAGTACAAAAATTAGCTGGGTGTGGTGGCGGGCACCTGTAATCCCAGCTACTCAGGAGGCTGAGTCAGGAGAATTTCTTGAACCCGGAAGACAGAGGTTGCAGTGAGCCGAGTTCACAGCACTACACTCCAGCCTGAACAATAAAGCAAGACTCTGTCTCAAAAAAATAAAAAAGATAGTAGCTAAAAGCAAGACAGTGGGCCTGAGAGAGACAGACAAATAGAGTGATAGAAATTATAGCTTATTCTGCCTTTGCTCAAAATCAGTCAGTCCTTATCAAATCAAAGATTACACTTACTTAGAATGCCATTGTCAAATAGGGAATTGTCACAGTACGGGATGAATCTGACTTCGAAGAGCATTTTTTTATCTTTTTTAGAAAATGTATTTATATTAATATCTTGAAAAATGTGTCCAAATATTTTGATAATTATTTTGCAAAACAAGGACAAACTTGATATTGCCTCAAATTTGGCAATTAATATTCTAGTTTAAAAATCTATATTTATTATTCATAACATGACATACATTTTTAAGAGCTTTTTATCTACCTAGTAGACAACATCTTTTGTTATTTTTTATTTTACCTACTTATATTACTGTATTAAAGTTTTAATGCATGTCATGTCATTAATGAATACAAATTCATTAAATTATGAAGTGAAAACATTAATGTTTGCCACTTATGGCAAAATGATGTCTATGGATAAACTATGGCTCAAATATATTTCTCAATCTATTTTTCTTCTTTATTTGTTAATGAGGTTTAGAGACTTATACACATTTTTTAATAAAGTTATTCAAATTATAGAAACTAGTCGTTTTTATTTTATTTTTACCACTACTGAGTATAAACTATCCCAGCTATACAAGTCTGCTATTTAATATTATTTGTCTTTCTCTTACTAAATGTTATTGTATGTTTTTTATTATGTAAATTCAAAATTATTTAGTTGACAGAAGTTGATGAATATATAAATTTTCATCATTTATTAAGTATGGAAAAATATTCCCTTTCAAATTTATACTTTATGTCTCCTACATCAAACATTATATTCTCAAATATTAATACTATATTTTAGTTTACATTGTCTTTTGTTAAATTGTTGCTGCACTGCCTCAAGCGCTGTAACTTTAGTTATTACAAGTTAGTTGTTCACTACAAGTTAATAACTAATAACTTTTATAACTAGTAAGTTATAAAAGCTATTAGTTTCATTTATATTTAACTAAGTTATATAAGCTATTAGTTATTACAAGTTATTTAATATCTCTAAACTCCAGTTTTGTCATCTGAAAATTTTTGGTTATAATGGCTTTCACCGAGAACAAGAAATAATTTTCAAAATATAAGTGATAATGTAAGTGAAGGCACTAGCATAAAATTTATATTAATAGCATACTGAGCATGGTTTTTCTTCACCTTTTTCTTTTTTAAAAATTTGACAAATAACATTTCATATGCTTATTATGTAAAACATTATGTTTCCAGGTACATGCGCATTGTGGAATGGTTACCTCTAACTAAATAACGAATGCATTACCCACAGTTAACGTTTTTGTAGTGAGAGCACTCAGCATCCACTTTGCATTTTTAAAGAATACAATATATATCCATTAACTATAGTCACCCTACTGATCAATAGCTCTCTTGAATTTATTTCTCCTAACTGAAATTATGTTTTTCATTAGCCAATCTCTCTTCATCTGCTCCTGGCAACCACTATTCTGCTTTCTATTTTTAGGAGATCGACTTTTATAGATTCCACATGTGAATGAGATCATACGACATTTGTCTTTTTGTTTTGTTTTATTGGCCTGGTTTATTTCATTTAACATAATGTCCTCCAGGTTCATCCATGTTGTTGCAAAAGACAGAATATTATTCTTTCTAAATGGTTATATAGTATTTCATTTTCTATGTATCCTACATTTTAGCTGATAAATATTTAGGTTGATTCCATATCTTGGATATTGCAAAAAGTTCTGCAATAAACATGGGAGTACAGATATCTCTTTGAAATACTGGTTTTATTTCCTTTGGATATATACCCAGGGGTGGGATATGATATGTATCATATGTTAGTTCTATTTCTAATTTTTTGAGGAACTTCCATACTGTTTTCGATAGTAGCTGCACAGATGTACATTCCTATGAGCACTGTGTGTTACCTTTTCCCTACATCCTTCTCATTTGCACTTGCTATCTTTTGTCTTTCTGATAATAGCCATTCTAACTGGAATGAGGTGATATCCCACTGTGGTTTTGACTTGCATTTTCCTGATGTTAGCGACACTGAGCATGTTTTCATATGCCTGTTGACCATTTGTATGTATTTGTATGTCTTCTTTTGAAAAAATATCTATTACGGTCTTTTCACAGCCAGCTGAATTTCAACAAGTATGTTAAGAACACACACTGAGGAAAGAACATCTTCTTCAAAGTGGTTTTAGAGAAAAATAGACATTCACATTCAGAATAATGAAATAAGTCCCTTATACTTACCATACGTATCATATCTAAAACTCAACTCAAAACGAATCAAAGACTTAAATATAAGACCAGAAACTATAAAACTACAAGAAAAAAAGATAGGAGAAAGGCTCCATGACATTTGTTTGAGCACGGATTTTCTGGATAAGACCTCAAAAGCATAAGCAAAAAATAGACAAATGGGATTACATCAAACCAAAAAGCTTCTGCACAGAAGAAGAAACAACTAACAGAGTGAAGAGACAATCTGTAAAATGAGCAAAGATCTGGAAGCTATACATCTGATAAGGGGTTAATAATCAATCAACTCAAATAACTCAAGAATAATAAAACAAACAACCTGATTTTTAAAATAAGCAAATCATATGTCTTTTCCTTCACCTTCACAATGAATTCCTTAAGGCTTTACATCTAGTCAGCACAAATTAACTCTACCTTAAATAAAAATCCTGATAACTTCTTGTTCTGTATTAGCAGTTGAATTGCAGAGTATATTTATAATGGATTAATTAATTTGATATATAGGCATTGTCAGCTATGCACCACTCTTAGGTCTCAGCATAAGGGTAAGTACAGGGGACAGAAAAGGAAAAATGGAGACAATATTTTTCTTTAACAGCTTTTCTGTTTTGTGTGACAACTTAATATTAAATTCAATAATTTAACATTAAATACAAATAATCATTCAAGTAATATTTTTGACTATATGTTAGAGAAAAATCATGCTTAGCTTCTAAGTAGCAGATCCCAGAAGCATAACCCCCACTTTGTTACAGCCCATACTATCTCCAGATATAGTTAAAGGTCTCCTAAAGTGACAAACCCTCCCCAACAACCCTGTTGAGAACCAGTATGAAAATGCAAAACATCTGGACTATGATGGAAAGTTCCAATCATAAAGATGAATACTGAAAAGTGGTTTTATTCAGGAAAATAACATGTTTAAATAGTTTTCAAAGTCTGTGATTATTCACAATAAAAAAATTCTTCACTAGAAGTTACACAGGTTACATACATATACATATTACTAGCACTGTCAATCTTTTAAAATTTAACTTCACAAGTGGCTTCACTTCAAAGTTTAACAATGCTAACTGTTGCAGAGGATATGGAGCCACTAGATTTCTTATAAATTGCTGGTGAGTGTGTTAAGTAGTGCAGACACTTTGGAAAACAATGGCTAGTATTTTCATGAGTTTTTTTTTTTTTTTTTTTTTTTTTTTGCTTTTTAACGGGTTAACTTTTGAAGTGTGCTACTTTGTGACAAAAAAAGCAATACATACACAACATTGTGCTATTTTAAGTTTATGTCTTAAAAATACCATGAATGTTGATTTGTGCATACACATACACACACACAAACACAAACAGAAACACATACACCCATGGAGTATGGAAGAGAGAAGAGAGAGAGAGACCCCAAAATAGCCATTTAAAGATGTTGCAGAGAAAATTACACTGCAGAGAAATTTATTTTATGTATGTTCAAAGCTGATAAATACCTGTAAATACACACAAGACCATACACATACATATATACATACAGTTACATAATGTATATATTATACATGTATATGTATGTAAAAACATTCATATATAGTGTACAGGTATATATCATGTGTATATATAGATATACTATACATGTGTCTGTGCATGTGATTGGGAGATAGAGAGAGATGGAGAGAGATTTCTTACTGCTTGTATTTTCTCATATAAGTAAATCACGTGAATATACAGTAAGCATAATAACTAAAGCATATATTCAAGAACCAGATACTCTAGGTTAAAACCCCAGTTCTTGTCTTCTTTCAAAATAAAGGGCAGATATGCAAACTGCCTTGAAACATTAGAGATATTGTCTCCTGCAGGAGCAAAGGGCAAACATAGTTACTCTGCATAATATTTGGGTTGCCTAAGCATAGGGTTCATCCCCTGTTATACAAACTATGCATGTGCAGCATCCATGTTGGCCCATACATGTTTCACCCACTGGACTCAGGGGCAAGAGGAATTTTAAAACACCCACTGAGTTTTATACGGAATGCTCTGCCATAAGTAAACTTTGTCTCTGACCCAGAAGTGTAATGTCTTTTACTGACATTATAAAACTGTTAGACTAACGTATTAGCTTGCATGCAGGCTAAAGTATCAGACCCTTCACAGTTCTTGACACACACTAGCTCTGTGATATGGGACACCATTTGCTTCCTAGGGCTACCATAACAAAGTACCATAAACGGAATTGCTTAAAAAAATAGAAATTTATTTTCTCATTGTTCTGGAGGCTAGAATTCTGAAACCAAGGTGTCTATAAGGAAATATTTGCTCCGAGATTCTGAGTAGAATCTTTCCCCAGCTCTTCCTAGCTTCTGGTGATGGCCATGAATCTTTGCCATTTCTTGGCTTGCAGCAGCATCAATCCAATTGCTATCTCTGCATCAAACTGCATTCTCCCCATGTGGTTCTGTTCAAATCCCCCTCTTCATATAAGGATATCAGTCATATTGAATTAAAGGCCCACCTACTTCAAGGTGACCTCAATATAACTGAGTGAATTACCTCTGCAATGGATCTATTTCCAAATAAGTTTACATTCTGAGGTACTGGGTGTGAGGGCTTCAACATATCTTTTTGGTGGACAAAATTCAACCAAATACAAGCACATTATACAAGCTGTCAGTACCTTAGGTGTCTTATCCTTAAAGTGGAAATAATTACCAACATCACAGGACTAAAAAGATTATTTTAAGTAAAATTCTTGGGTGAGCATCTATGTTATCTGTTACAATGCTGCTGTTAGTATCATATACACATATGCATTTATATATTTAATGGAAACATTATCAATCTGTCCTTCAGTGAGGACAGAGTGAAGGCTCTAATTTCAGATGTAATTAACTATTAAACACATATTGTAATCAACACTGAATTTACAATTTGTACTTTTGTATTGATGCAACATGTGCATTTTAACATAGTTATGTTTAAACTGTGCATACATAAAGTAATACTCTTGTATTTAACAATCTAAAGAGATACTAGAGATTTTGAATTAAAATATATTACAAAATTGGATAGGAACTCTGAGAGCTTTAGAAAATGTCAAGTTGTTATGCATTGATTAAAAATTATTGATGTGGCTCTTGACAAAACACATATAGTAGTGCTTGTTAAACCTGATAGAATATGTAATGAAACTTAATAATGATTACATATTTGTGAGCTGATTTTAACAACAAGCAAGAATATTATAAAGAAAACACTTAGCATCTAAATTCCAAATAGTACATGTTTTCTAATTCATCATCACTGTAATACTTGTGTCTCCTGTCTCAGGTCTCACATTTTGATACACTTTCTCCTGTCCCAGGTCTCACATTTTGATACACTTCAACCATAAACCGGCCTGCTATTCTGGTAAGAAGAACCTCTACTCTTCCTAAAGAGAGCCTTTCCTAACAGAATTTATATGTTGCCCTCTGTACTCAATAAATGTTTTTCCTAACTGCTACCATGTCTCAAGCATTTCACTTGGGTTTTAGATCATATCATTATTGCATACATTAAATCACTGTCCCCTATATTGAAGGTGATTATCAGTCACACATGCCTCAAAACTGAAATATCAAGACATCAGAAATGGAAACAATCATTCACTCACATCCCCAGGAGAAATAATTATCTACATGAAGTTGACATTTATAACCTGTATATTTTGAAAGGTTGAAATTGTAATGCAAATAACCATTTTTCATGATTCAAGTTAAAGAAAAAAAATTAATGGTTTCTGACTGTGATATTATTTTACCAGATAAAATTGTGTAAAGAAAATGTTTACCTAATATGGATAATATATTTCATCAATATGTGGACAATTACTGACATTCAGGTTCAATTTATTCAGGTGCCTTTCTTTAATGACACTAGAAAGGCTATTTTGACAAATGGATTTAGACAATAATATTTAAACCTGCACTAAGAAATAGATATTCAATTTACTAAACAGTTGTTTAAGATTGATGAATATGTCAAAGCATAGGTAATCCAAATTCTAAGTAAAACATTGTTTTAAATCAGTGGTGTAAAGTTCAAGTTCAAATGTTCTGCTTCATGAATCTGTCTGTAGTCCTCTTTTAGGACACTGGTCCTTATTTGCCTTTGTCTGAATCATATGCTAATCCACATGCCTCACTAACCTATGTTTAGGTTAATTCATGATGTATAGATAATACATTTACATACAGATGAGTACATTAATTATGATTCAGCCTACAGGTTTGTCAAACTTTAACGTCCACAGTCTGATTACAATATTTTATAGACCAATCTTATTTTTTTAAACTATTATAACCATTTATCAGTTGCTTCAATTATTCAAGCAACCGCTGTAGCTACCTATGAATGTGTTACATTTCCCTTCAGTTTTTTGAGATAGTTGCATTCCATGCCATAAAAGAAGAACTTAATGAGAGAAGAACAGAAATTGAGGTAAAATATTAAAGAATCTTTCCACATTATCAAATGAAGTAAAATAAAATTTTTCTGCAAGACAATTCCTTCCACAGTATGAAAATGACCTTAAACATAGCTGTAGAGATTAAGGTCCAAATATTCATTTGATTATTTTGGCATATTGATATTTCTAGCTTTGTGTACCTCACAAATATTTATAAACACGTTTACATTGCATAATTTTTTACTGAAGCATATACTTAAAATTGGGCCTATATGTGTCACTTTTTTGAAAACAAAAAAAAGCGGGGGGAGGGGGGAGAGAAAACATTCAGATATAAGGTCGGAAAGCAAAATGGGAAAATAATTTTGTTTCATAATTGCCACAATATTTGGATTATCATTGTTTCTAGATTTATATGTGAAAGTTAAAACATTCAACAGTAGGCTGGACTGGTGGCTCATATCTGTGATTCCGTCACTTTGGGAGGCCTAGGTGGGAGGATTGCTTGAGCCCAGGAATTTGAGACCAGCATGGGCAACATAGTCAGACCTCATCTCTACAGAAAATTAAAAATGAAATTAGCTTCATGTGTGGCACAGGCCTGTAGACCCACTACTTGGGAGGCTGAGGTGGGAGGATGTCTTGAGCCCGGAAGGTTGAGGCTGCAGAGAGCTATGATCACGCCACTGCAATCCATCCTGAGCAACAGAGCAAGACCCTGTCTTGAAAAACAAACACACAAACAAAAAAAACCAAAAAGATATTCAACAATAAAGGTGAAATTTCAACGTTGGAATAATGATATTTGGAAATATTTGAAATACTTGAAAACATATAAATCACAACAGGATGTTTTCTGTTGTGATTTTCGTTCTTGAGAAACCTGAGGTACCTTGGAATGGAATGCTGTAAACTCTCCACCATGCTTCAGATTACTTGTTTTCATCTTAGTAACTAAGTATGTGGCAAATATATTCCAGGGAAAAAAGTAATGAAGAGAAAAGCTGCAATAATTAATATTTTTGCAAATACATATGCATGGCTTTTGAGGGGATTCCCAAACTAAGAGTATAGAATATCAGAATATAATCTTGAACTGCATTTGAAGTGCATTGTGCTATTTTGACATCTAATTTTGGCTTTAATCCTTTAATGATTTGGCTAGTAAAACCATGCATCAAGTGCTGGTTTCTGATGGAAAATATAAAAATAATAGGAAAATCTCGACATAATGTAGAGGAATTAATTCAAAGACACCACAAGATAAAAATGCTACCTTATACATATACACCGTGGAATACTATGCAGCCATAAAAATGAATGAGATCATGTCTTTTGCAGGGACATTGATGAAGCTGGAAGCCCTTATCCTTAGCAAACTGATGCAGGAACAGAAAATCAAACACATGTTCTCACTTATAAGGGGAGCTGAGCAATGAGTACACATGGACACAGGGAGGGAAACGACACACACTGGGGCCTTTTATGGGGGTGGGAACAGGGGAGAGAGAACATTAAGAAAAATAGCTAGTGCATTCTGGGCTTAATACCTAGTTGATGGGCTAATAGCTGCAGCAAACCACCATGGCAATTTACCTATGTAACAACCCTGCACATCCTGCATATGTACACTGAAACTTGAAATGAAAAAAAAAAAAATGCTACCTTACCTCTACCTTACTTTACTGAACAAGGTCCAAAGTTCATGACCATGAAATTAATTGATTATAATGGCACAGGAATCTTCAAACAAACAAACAAACCACTTATTTTTAGTACACGGGGTATTATGACATAAAGAAGTAAAATGGAAATAATATCCATATTCTCAATGGGATTGAAAGGGGTCAAGTTTAGCTAAATAGTGCTAGTACTTATGGCAAGAAAAAAAATCATTAAAATAGACAGCAATCATGTCATGTAATTTGATTTTAGAGAGTAGCCTTAAAACACAGATCTTTTCCACTGCAGATAACTAATGATGTAGTTCCAAGAAACAAAATTTGTAGACAGCCTGACAATGTCTTACTTGAATTGCATAAGCAAAAATAAATCAGAATAATTAACAGGGTAGACTGAAAATTTTTACTTGTATAACAAGTTCTTTTTACCTTATAGGTTAATGTTCTGACTTATATACAGTGATCAAGACTTAAATAACCTGAGAGCAGTCACCAAGCCCTCCACCATAATCAGGCCTCAATTAAATTACGTTATGCAACTTTGCCTAGGCATGAGATGGTAATTTATTTTTCTTTTTAACTTACTTTCATTAAGCCAGCTAGGAGTAAAGAAATAACTCCAGGTAAATATTAAAAATAAATGCAGATATACTAAATAAATAATTTTGGTAGTTTTATAACTATTTGAGGTGTAGCCTTAGTAATAATTTTAAAAAGTGTTAATATTTATGTCGCATTTACATTGTAAGATAAAACTTTAGAAATATTCAAATCTATGAATTAATATTATTTAATTTTAATGTAAGTTAAGAAAATTATAACAAATTTGGGTCAACACTGAAATATTTAAACATTTTCTTTAACAGATTTTTTAATTGAATAAAACTATCTTTTGGCTGGTTGCAGTGGCTCATGCCTGTAATCCCAGCACTTTGGGAGGCCGAGGTGGGAGGATCACCTGAGATCAGGAGTTTGAGACCAGCCTGGCCAATATGGTAAAACCCCATCTCTACTAAAAATACAAATATTAGCTGGGCATGATGGCGCATGCCTGTAATCCCACCTACTCAGGAGGCTGAGGCAGGAGAATCACTTGAACTCGGGAGGTGGAGGTTGCAGTGAGCCAAGATTGCACCACTGCACTGCAGCCTGGACAAGAGAGAGAGACTACGTCTCAAAAAATAATAACAAAATAAAAATTAAAATAAAATTATCCTTAAAATTAAAACACCTGTGGATAATCTCTCCCGGTACAAAAATTGTGTATCATTGAAATACATGAGAACCCTCTGAACCTTCCCCTAGTATTCAACTCAGGTGCATACAGAAATATTTTGTTGCTACACTGTGTCCAGACAAATGGAAATGGAAAAACATCATGGAGTACTGTGCAGTTCAATCAAGCTAATGGTTTCTGGACAGTTAAAATTACAGTCTCTCATTCAGACTAGAGAAGATATAGAATCATATGAAAACATGAATTTGGATCAAATTTAACTTTAGCTTATATCAAATAAATCCCTGAAATGATCCAAAGTTATTTAGAAAGAATTTGGTTTTATATTTATCATACACGTTTAACAACGGATCTAATTCTCACACTAGTTTGGAGTATTCAAAAGCAATACTGATTCTCCAGAGAAATCTCATTAATCAGTATCATCATAAAAAATAAGTGAGAATTGTGTGGGCTGATTTCTACTCCATCTCCTTTCAATTACCAGTTGGGCAAGTGTGAAAAACTGATGGGTTTTAGAAAATGAATCCAGATTATAATAACTTAATCAAGTAGAGACTCTAATGTTGACTGCTCTTTTAGAGGTTACTGCTCTTTTAGAGTGAAGCAGTATCTTCAGAATACAGTACATATGTGACTATAAAAGATTTTCCAATTTTATTTCCATTTCTTTCTGAAAAAATTATAACGATATTTTGCAGAAGAAAGATTAACCCATCCTAAATTTGATATTTTCTGTGGCATGATGTAGAGACTAATAATTTACTTTATTTCAAATGAGAATATTCACTTGATGCAACACAGTTTTTCCAATATAAAACTATCTTTTTAAAAATTCAGCTTACATTGGTATACAGTATTATCACATGTTTCATATTTTGAAAATTTATAGTTTTTACATTTTATTCTTTTGTGTGTGGTTTATTTTTTGATCATATGTACTATATATTTGAATATTTTATTAACATTTTTATTAAACTAGATTATTCATTTATGTATTAATTCAAATATATTTGCTGATTACCTGCTAAATCAGTCACAGTTTTTATTTTAGAGTTACATGGGTTTGACTCATGTAGCTTAAATTCTTAAGAGAATAAAATAAAAGGGGAAAAATAGGGGCTGCTTATGGTGGCTTACACCTGTAATCCCAGTACTTTGGGAGGCTGAGATACAAAGATCACTTGAGGCCAGGAATTTGAGAGCAACCTGGGCAACATACTGACACCATATCTCTACAAAAATTAAAACTATTAGGTGGGCATGGTGGGTCACGCTTGTAGTCCCAGCTACTTGGGCCCAACTACTCGAGAGACTGAGTTGGGAGGATTGTTTTAGTCGAGGAGTTCAAGGCTGCAGTGAGCTGTAGTTGAACGACTGTATTCCAGCCTCGGTGACAGAGCAGGGCCCTATCTCAGAAAAAAGAAAAAAAAAAAAAAGAGAGAGAGGGAAAAGTAAACAGTACAATTTCAAGTAACAATCAGTGCTATGGAGAAAAACAGATCAGAATAAAGGGCCAGTAAGGGATGTCTGGAGAAGGCCATGTGTTTCTAATAAAAGCATAGTATGTTCTTTGAGAAAGTGATGTTTAAAAATTAATCTGTGCATATCTATGGGGAAAGCACTTCATGATAATTGGCAGCAAGCACAAAACCTTTGAGGTGAAAGTAAGTTTGGCATTTTGTGTGTGTGCATGCGTGTGTGTGTGTGTGTGTGTTTATTGAAGTAAACCAGTCACCAATCATAGTGGACTGGCCTAGGGCACCAATAAGTTAATACTGAGAACTGAAAACATTGAAGGTAACTAGTAGAGAGAATCACAACCTTTACCAAGAGGAGAAAAAAATAGTGTGTTCACATTTATAACATATAATTACCTTGCTAAGTCTTTAAAGTACCTACTGACCTTGGTTTATATAGGCATTTTCAAGGAAGAAATAGAAGTAGCACATCTATGGTGACTAGCATAGAGGAGAAATCCTTATGAAGAAGATGAAGAAGACTCTAGCAATAACTTTGGCAGGTTTTTGTTTGCTTTGTTTTTGTTGTTGTTGGTTTTGTTTTTTTTTTTTTTTTTGAGACGAGTCTCACTCTGTTGCCCAGGCTGGAGTGCAGTGGCACAATCTTGGTTCACTGCAACCTCCACCTCCCGGGTTCAAGGGATTCTCCTGCCTCAGCCTCCCAGGTAGCTGGGACTACAGGTGCGTGCCACCACGGCCGGCTACTTTTTTGTATTTCTGGTAGAGACGGGGTTTTATTGTGTTAGCCAAGATGGTCTCAATCTCCTGACCTCGTGATCCTCCCACCTCAGCCTCCCAAAGTGCTGGGATTACAGGTGTGAGCCACTGCGCCCAGCCTGGCAGGTTTTTTTAAAGGAATATTTGTGTTTGTGTGTGTGTCATTTTACAAAGCATTAATCTAACGTTACAAGGAGCCATTGAAGGATCTAGATCAAGACAGTGACATGATATGCACAACATAACATCACACAAGTTGTTTTGGAGAATAGACATTATAACGAAGGTAAAGTCACAACAGGAAATGAGTGTTAACAGAAATGTAGATAAAAGGTAAAGAGATTGGTTAGGGTCAGAGATGTTGATGTCTTGGGAATGGGTTTGGTATTGGAGGGGGTGATGCAGCAGTTAAAGAAATATATTTAATAGAGCTGATCACTAGCTAATGAGATGTGAGTTGTGAGGTGAAAAAAAATAAAGGATAACTTCAAAGTTTAAAAATTCAGTTTGAAAAAATGGCTAATATTGTTGAATACTTTTTATGTGCACGTTAGCCAAACACATACACTCTTCTGCCAAATGCTGTGTTTGTCTTCAGCCCATTTTCTGACTTAATTGTTATTAATTTAATGGTAAGATGTGAGAGCTCTTTATACAGTTTAAATACTAGTCCTTTGTCCTGTATGTGGTTTTCAAATTACACTTCTATTCTGTGACTCGCATTTTCATCTTTTGCAGAGGCTCTTTTGTGGAAGAAGTGTTTTTATTTTTATAAGATCTAGCTTATTTATTTTATGAATCATGATATCTTTGTCAAGTCTAGGGATATAATCACATTGTAACCTCATTTACAACAGATACAAATAAAATAAAATACCTAAGAATTAACCAAAGATGTGAACAATCTCTACAATGAAAACTGTAAAACACTGATGAAAGAAATTGAACAGGACAAAAAAAAAGATATTCCATGTTTATGGGTTGGAAGAAATGTTCATACTACCTAATCTACAGATTCAATGCAATCCCTATCAAAATACCAATGACATTCTTTACATAAATGAAAAAAAAATCCTAAAATTTATATGGACCTACAAAATACCAAAATAGCCAAGGCTATCCGAAGTAAACAAAACAAAACTTGCAATCATATTACATGACTTCAAATTATGCTATAAAGCTATAATAACCAAAACAGCATTGCACTGGCATAAAAATAGACACATAGACAAATGGAACAGAATAAATAACCTAGAAACAAATCTATGTATCTACTGCAGAGTCATTTTTGACAAAAGTGCCAACAACGTACATTTGGGAAAAGACTCTTTCTTCAATAAATGGTGTTGAGGAAAGTAAATATATGCAGAAGAATGAAACTAGGCCCCTATCTCTTGCCATATGCAATAATTAATTCAAAAATTGACTAAGTACTTAAATCTAAGACCTCAAACTCTAAAACTACTAAAATAAAACTTGGGGCAAACTCTCCAGAACATTGGACTGTGCAAAGATTTCTTGAGTAGTACTGCACAAGCACGGGCATTCAAAGCAAAAATGAATAAGAACACATCAAGTTAAAGAGTTTTTGCATGGCAAAGAAACAATCAACACTTTCAAGAGCCAACCCATACAATGGGATAAAATATTTGTAAACTATCCATCTGACAAGGGATTAATAACCAGAAAATACGAGGAACTCAAACAAGTCTATAAGAAAAAATCGAATGTTATTAAAAAATGGCAAACTACCTGAATAGACAATTCTCAAAACAAGACATACAAATGGCAAACAGGCATATGAAACAGTGCTCAACATCATTGATCATCAGAGAAATGCAAATCAAAACTACAATGAGATATCATCTCATCCCAGTTAAAATGTCCTTTATCCAAAAGACGGGCAATAACAAATGCTAGAGAGAATGTGAAGAAAAAGGAACACTTGTACAGTTAGCAGGTATGCAAATTAGTTCAGCCTAACCTATATTTGGAGGTTCTGCAAAATACTAAAAATAGAACTACCATATGATCCAGCAATCTCATTGTTACTAGGTATATACACAAAAGAAAGGAAATTAGTATATGGAAGAGATATCTGAACTCCCATGTTTATTCAGACTATTCACAATAGCCAAGATTTGGAAGCAATCTTTAAGTGTCCATTAACAAATGGTGCTGGCACAAAAACAGACACATAGATAATTCAACAAATGGATTAAATAAATGTGGTGTCACTGGCCACCAACTGCCATAGATATGCATGTTGTGGCCAAGGGGAGCAGGTGAGGTTGCAGAGTGTGGCCTCCTCACGCCAACATGTGGAGCATAGGGAGCTAAAAGTCCTTACCCCTGCTCTTGCTGCTGCTACTGTTCCTGCAGGTGGATCAGTGGCCCACAAATGCCCCAGTGTGGGGCAAGGCCTAACATTCTCTAGAGCCTCACTGGGTTTCCTGTTTCCTTCTCCTGAGAACTATTCAGCCATAAAACAGTATGAGATCCTGTCATTTGCAACAACATACATGGAACTGAAGGTCATTATGTTAAGTGAAATAAGCCAGGCACAGAAAGATCATCTTCACATGTTCTCACTTACTTGTGGGAGCTGAACATTGAAACAATTGAACTCATTGAAATAGAAAGTAGAATGATGGTTACCAGAGTCTAGGAAGGGTATTGGGAGGCAGGGAAGTGGGAATGGTAAATGAGTACAAAAATATAGTTGTATAGAAAGAATAATATCTAGTATTTGATAACACAATACCCTGATCAGTGGCCACATACCATGTTTCTAATATCATGTTTATCTGCAACAGATGCAAGTGAGCTATAACTGGATATTAGAGGATCCATCTAGTTTTCGTAGGGGTAAAACTAGTGAATTAACTAAGGATATGATATATGGCACTATCCATCTTTTAGGATGACACAACTTTCTGCCATTCCCTTTGAGATATATTATTATTTCAAATTAAACCCTTGGCTGGGGTCAAAAGTAATTTCAAAGTATTCCACTTAGCATTTGTCATTAAAATAGCTCTTAACCTACAGATCAAGGAATGAATGCTAGGATTCTGCTGAGACAAAATATGCTTTTTCTAATAATATAGCTTTTCCACTTCTCTGAATAATGTGTTTACTTCTTGCACCATTTGCCATGACAGTACTGGTATTTCTACTTCATTTGGTGCCAGTTATCTCTTTAAAAAAGCTTTTAGGTACTGTTACTACTATGGATTGATTCCTTATCCTTCACAGAATGTTGATAACTGTTTTAGGGAAGAATTCTCCCACATAAATACTTAATCATCTAACCTTATGTTCTACCTCGACTGGCTTTTAAAATCATGTTCTGCACATGATCCCCCAGATCCTGACAATATACTATGTCTTGCAGCTTCATCAGTTTATAGTCCTTTTTCTCTTTTACTAGCCACAATACTTCTGTAGTCTTTAAGTGTGACCTTACCACAGTTATTTGTCAGAAGGGGATGTGGAAATAGATCTGGAAGAAGTTTCTATTACCTTGCAAGGCATAGGCATTTGTAAGATAGGAGAAATAGGCTTTAACAGGGAAGAGTGGGTTACTTTTGTGAGAATGTATGGTTTAGAAAGATCTTAAGATTTTTCAATGTATGCAACCAATATTTCTCAACTCTAAGTCCTACGGACCCACTCCTTCCTAACTAGGGTCAAGACCTACTGTGCCAAGACCTGATATAACTGGCTTGAGTGGTAAGAATGAATCATTCTCTGGAGTTGCGCTAATCTTATAAATAAGTATTGTGTCCAATACTCAGGTTTTTCTATGCTACAGCCACAGGAGATAACTATCTTTATAAGATGCCACAGTAACTTTCTAAATTTAGTACTTAATTTCAATTGGCTAATACTCATTCTCAATCTTTCACTATTTTTTCTTCAATGCATTCATGGCACTCAGCAGCAGCCATTTAATATCACTGGCCTCATGTATAGTGCACCTACCATCATGTATTTTTGTCCATCTTCCATTAGTACACTATACTAGTTTACCATCTGCAAAATTTTTAACAATCATATTGCTCTTCTCCATTACAAGCTTTTACTGATTTACTGGCTACAATTAATGGAGTCTACATTGTCAACATGCTGGTGGGTGATCCAACTCCAAATTTCCATCTGACAGTCGGCTGTTTTGAGCCACACCTGGAAACAATTATAATAGGCCAATTCCATAGGAAACAGATGCTGGCATAGAGATTTTTGAGCAGAAATTTTACTGAAGAGTGCCCTCAGGATCAATACATGTATATGAGTAGAAAAAAGCAGAACAGGGCGGAGTGTGTTGAACTGCAATGCAGTTACAATAAAAACTGCGACCAATCCCACAAGAAGCTTTGGAGCTGGAATAATACTTCTGAATTGTCCTTCCTAAAGGCAAAGAAACTGGCATTTATGCCCACAGGAACATCAGTTACTAGATACACTCTGTCCCCAGTAGAGACATCGACTATGGAAGAGGCAGCTTTCTTATGCTAAATGTAATTCCCAGAAAGGGACATATCTGAAAGTTCAGAAGCTGGGAAAAAAAAATGTTTCAGGCCTGAAAAGGAGAGATCTTCTAGGTGAACCCTTGTATTCACTTCCTGTAATAACATCCAGGTTTTTTTTTTTACCCATTCATTAAGGATACATCATTCCCTTCATTGCTAGTACAGGCATTCTTTCATTATCTACATTAGTAATCCATTTGTGTCTCTCAGGAGGGTTCCTGTTAAACCAACAATGTGCCTTAAATCTCAATGGCTTAAGTAATAAAGATATGTTTCTTATTTGTGACACATATCCAAAATGGCTTGTTAGAGGGTTTTTCTCATGTTAATCATTCAGGGGCCCAGGCCGAAGGAGAATATATTTGCTTGGGATAATATGTTATTGTAATAGAAGATGGAGGATGGTAAACTGTGTATTGATTATAAAACTTCCACTTTGAAATAAAATGTTATTTTTTGCTTCTTTATTGAGCAAAGCAGCTTTGATGTCTACTCAAATTTTCACAGAAGCCAGCAATGAAATCTTACTAAGTAAAACAAAATTATAATAAACAGTTGATCCATGAGCAGCCTTAATGAATAAAATTGCTCGATACTTTTGAGGCTAGACTCTAGTCTCTTACTTTCTTTACCTTCTAATTTCTCATAATCATTTCATCCTAGTTTAGCCACCCCCTTTCTGGGTAAATATGGAAGATCTTTTTTATTTCTAATAATCCTCCAAAATCTTGATTTTAAGTGTTCTTTACTCATATCTCAATCTCCTCTCTTAAAGCTTACATATTCTAATAGACATCTCAGCAATCGTTTATCCCATTTAAATGTCCAAACTATTCACTCTGACCTCTTACCCAACTTGCATTCCATGAAGCAAACCAAAAGTATCATTCAATTATTGTACCACTCAGCCTCTCCACTGAACTCTCCTTGAAAACCTTACCTATATTATTTCTGGAAAAGAGGAGCTGCATTTATCATTGAACGACAACAACAAGGAACATTCAGAGTTTTAAAAAGTTTTAAATATCACCACAAATTTATATAACTATAGAACAGAAACTTTTATAAGCACTTTAAATATATAAACAAATTTACTCATTACAAAAATGTTATGCTGTATTACTACTATTGCCACAAATTTACAGAGAGAAAAATGAGGTATGGTGTTAAATAACTTGTATCAGTTAACAGTGAAGCCCAAAGAAAAACACAAGCAACTTTTTCTCAAACTGGATGTTCTAATCTCTAATTTCTCCATTAAAAATATATTTGTCAGTAAATTCACTCAGTTTTCAGATTGTACTCTTTTTCTATAATATTCACTGTCTTCTCAATTTCAGCCATTTACTTGCTATTCATTTCACCAAGAAAACAGATGTAATCATGTGAGATCAAAGTCATGTTATCCAATCCATACAATGGATGTAATCTGTCTTACTTCCACATCACGTGTCTTCTATGGCGTTAATTTTTAAAACTGTTCCACCCATCTACATCCAATTCTTTCATCAGTAAAACTTTTTACTCTCATGCACTACTCAGGGAGTTTTGTGCTGCATTTATTTTCTCTCTGTCCTATGTCATGATTTATTTTTCAATTTACTGGATTATACATTGAACCCTTTACTGGATCAGTTTTTTAAGCTAAAACATGTGCCCTAATATATCACATTAAAAAAAAAACAAACATTTATCTTGATGATGTGGCTTTATATAACTACTACATTATTTCTCTGTTCCAATTTTCAGCAAAAATCTTAAAATATTTCTCTTAACCTACTGCTTCACTATCTCCATATCCCAATACAACCCCGCCCTGCATTATCTCATTCTGCTCAAAGCAGAAATTTGTGTACACAATTGTTCTGAACAAAATCACAAATGGAAAAACCAGAGTTGAGTGAAGTGGGGCTTGAAATATTAATAGTTGTTACTATTTTTATTTAGCAATCTCAATTTGGGATTTTTTTTTTTAATAAAAATACGTGGCCGGGCATGGTGGCTCACACCTGTAATCCCAGCACTTTGGGAGGCCGAGGCAGGAGGATCACCAGGTCGGGAGTTCAAGACCAGCCTGGCCAACATGGTGAAACCTGTCTCTACTAAAAGTACAAAAAATTAGCCGGGCATGGTGGTGGGCACCTGTAATCCCAGCTACTCAAGAGGCTGAGGCAGGAGAATAGCTTGAATCAGGAAGTCAGAGGTTGAAGTGAGCCAAGATAATACCACTGCACTACAGCCTGAGCGACAGTGTGAGACTCCGACTCAAAAAAATAAAAAAATAAAAATAAAATAAAAATATGTAACAGAACCAGTGTTTATAAATGAGAAAATGAACTGGAGTTCAAGAATGTCTATCCTATTCAGAGAGAGGTATACTTTACAGTTTATTACAGACTTCCTGGTGGAGGAGGGATATAGTTTCCCAACCTGGCTCTGGTCTTCTGAATCAGGGACAATGATTACAACAGAGGCAATTCAGCCCCTTTGTAACCCAGAGGCTGATTGGTCTGCTCTCTCTATCAGGAAATGAGTAGGTTATCTGACTATTGTTATTCCAGATATCATTCTACAAATCTAGCAATTGATTTTTCTCTTCATAATATAAGTTGGCTTTTAGTCACAGTTAATTTTGCTTTTAGATGAATCTTTATTAATATTTTTGTGGGAAGCTGGAGACACTGACAAATATTGCTAGTCATATACTATTATAGAAGGAAATTCACAGAATTATAATTCAAATGCAAGCAGCACAAATAGAAAAGTCAACAATTAGAAGAAAGAAGAATTATAAGGAAATAAGACAAACATGAAATATTTTACATTTCATTTCTATTTTCTATAAAAATGCATTATATATCAGTGGTATCAAAACCTAGCTGTACATTGGACTTACTAGCAACTGTGAAGCATATTAAAGTATATTAGATATTTCCAGTAGACATTTCAAATATTCAGAATCTGTGGTTGGGTAATAAAAATCCCTATGTAAAAGGACCTCCATAGAATGACATAGTGCATAATAGACTATCCAGGCACCAGTCAGCAAAGGAATACTTGTGTTGGCTGCTTTCACTTCCTCAGATACATATTTGTTTGAATTTGGAAATATAAGGAAAGTGGAAAATCAAGAGATTAAATGATAATCTCTTTATATTTTGTTGAGGAAAAGGGATTTTGTTTTCACAATTAATGATAAAAATTTTAAATGCCAACTCACAGAAACATTTTTAATAAAATAATTTTAAAAGCATTTACATTTCCACAAGCACATTTATGATGTTTTTCCATGATTAGCAAAAGTACTTAATAACATTATTAAAGATATCATTCATTATGTTCAGACTACATAAATGTAAAAATCCATTGTGTTCTCTATTCAAACTACTTTCAGGCCTTTCTTTAGTGGGGATGTTATATTATCTATGTATTGACAACACAAATTTACCTCCTTAAGTATCATCAATTGTGGCAGATATAGCTGCTGTACAATGAGTTCACATTTTCAAACAGGAGTGTGCTACTTTCTAGAATAATACATAAAGCAAGGAGTCAGCAGTCACAGAGCGCATCAGAAGAAAGAAAAATCTTGACTAAAAGCAACCAGACAAGACTGTTCACCAAAAAGAATTTCAGGCTTTTGAGTATACAGAGAAAATAAAGTTAACAGGGTCATTAATCTTAAAAAAATAATGAATGAGCACCTTAGAATGATTGATGCTATTAGTATTCAACCCAGAGGGAAGATGAATTCAAATGGTAAGAGGAGAGACCATTACTTTTTATATAACTTAGTATTCAAAACATTTACATGTTAAGCAGAAACTACAAGCTGAAAAATCTTACTGTATTGCATTATGTAAATTAATGCATATAAATATTGATCCAATTTATATTTCTAAACATTGTGATCATGATAATTCTTAAGAACTATATATATACATATATATATATACACGCATAACTAAATTAAATAAACTCTACTTTAAAAAGTAAGTCCACATTATGATATCAGAATAGGATTTTTTAAAGTGCCTCTTGTAGCCATGCTATTACAGAAGCATGTTCACGTCTGAGTGTATTACAAATGACAGAATTTTAAATCAGGTATGACTTAAACCAGTTTTTAAAATGGATAATTTCCTTTAAACCTCCAATATTGAAATAAAAAAGGATGCTACATTTTTAGTCCATTGGAGCCAATCTCAAATTAAGAAAGGTAAATGTAGCTTTGAAATTAATAGTGTTGTGTGCTAAACTGTAGAAACCGCACATGCCTGCTTTCTATTTGTAATTGACTTATTTTCATCATTCTAGGAAGTTATTTTAAACTTTAGTGGATTTAATATTTGATTCTTTTAGTAAGAGGACTGCTACAACATCCATTTTACATAATTACATTTTATGCAATTCACAAATTATGTCCATAAATTTAATAAAACCATTCAATTTACTGAACTCTTTATATTATGTGCTGTTTATTAAGCACTTTATCTACACTGCCTTAGATCGATTCAAACAGGTAAGTCTTATCTTCCCAACTAAACTCTAATTTTTTGAGTGAAAAATCTAATCATCATTTAATCATAATTCCACATCAAATAAACATTTATTCAGCATATGCCCTAAGACAGATTCTGAATTGGTTGCTATGGATACAAGCCTAAATAGAGAAGTAGACTCTTGCCTTGAGGATGAAAATATAGGAGATAGACACATCAGCAAACACATACAATACCATATAGTGAAACTTATTGCGGAACTGTGTTTGCCAGTTTGAAAATGATCTATTGGGATGTATCAGTTACAGCCTTAAAGTCTTTATCATCCTTTATAATGCTCAGCATATAATTACTCATTAGTCTTCACAAAATACACGTCAATGGGCAGACTATCTTTGTTATAAAGATATGGGAAGTTGAAGAAATAGGAAATTCCCACAATTCTTGCCTATTTACCAACATCTTTATAACATTATAAAACATGTAAATTACTCATATGCATGTTTATGTATATAACCAAAATCACACACACACACACATATATACTTCTAGTTATTATTCCATTAGATGGTGAGAGTGTATGGTTAAAATATAAAATGGAATAAAACACAGCAAGAGGCAATTTTATGTTTTTCTAAAAGTTTGAAAAGTGCTTTTCTGGATATGAATCTATTGTAACTAAATATCTACAGAGCTCACAAACATTTAGGCTGGCCAGAGAAGATAAAATAAACCTACTTTCTTTGTTCATAAAATGGAATTCCTTGTTACATTTGCTGCCTGCGTTAACTATTGAATTTATAAAAACAAAACAACAATTGAACAAACAATGCCGACACAGCAAGTTAAAAATATGAGGTTTAGAAATAGTTTTAAATGTTTTCCAGCTATAATTATTTAACTTTTAAAAAGCTGACCTATTCTTTCTTACTATGTTTTTGATTGAAGACATTCAATAAAAGTTTTATCACTGAATGGTTATGCATAAGCGCTTACATCTTTATTTCCCCTGAAAAAGTTTTAATACTGTTCATGATAAAAGTTTTTCAATCTCAAAGCAAACATGAATTGACTTAAATGCATAGCTGAAAATCTGATGCCAATATTTGAATTACCATTTCTTTATTCTAGCAGAAGAAATGTTTTCTTGATATACATTGCTTCTTTGAGTAAAAATAAATTGAGGAGACAGAGCTGAAAGTTCAGTGAGAAAAAGTTAAAAATTACAACACAAAATACTGGAGAGGCTTCACAAAGAGATAACCCAGCATATCTAAAAGGGGTTTGAATACTGATCAACACAAATGTTTGAAGAGTTACTTGGTAGAAACTAAGTAAAAACAATAAACAAATAAATAAATCTAAAAATATTAACAATGTCCAGTGTTCATATAAACTGGAGAAAATGCCTATTTCTATCAGCCAAACTAGGAAAACCTAATGATTTGTATAATATTTGCTGGTTTGAATGATTGTGTCTCCTGAAAAATCAAATGTTAAATTCTAACCCCCGAGGTGATGGTGTAAGGAAATGATGACTTTGGGAAGAGTTTAGGTCATGAGAGTGGAACCCTCATCAATGAGATTAGTGACTCTGATAAAAAGGGATCCTAGAGAACTGCTTTGCCCTTTTTACTGTGCAAAGACCCAGCAAGAAGACAGTGTATATAAACTGAAATTGCGCCCTCACTAGACCCTGAGTCTGAAGACATCTTGACCTTGGAAATCCCAGCCTCCAGAACTGTGAGAAATAAATTGCTGTTGTTTATAAAGTACCCAGTTTATGTTATTTTTTATAGAAGCCTGATTAGAATAAGACAATATTGGATAGAATATTCAGGAATGTCTTGCCTCCAATGTTGGCCCCCCTGTACTGAGCTCTAATCTACACTCACCTAAAAAATTATAAAATCATAATAAAACTGAAAAAGTCAAACTCTCAATTGCATCCCAGCACAAATATCACAGATGTTTATTTAAAAAATTATGTCAACCCCCTAAAAAGCTAAAATCCACAATTCTGCTAATATTTCTCTTTATCAAAATATCTGCTAAAATTTTACTCTTACAATATACATAGCATTATGTAGACATGGCTTGATTCAATCATGTAAATTATATATTAATTACTCTTTACTTTTTGCACGTATCCTTAGAAAGAGACAACTTTGTATGCAGTGTGTAACTTTGATCCTAAAGGTAATAAACTCTGATATCTCATAGATATTAATAGTATCCACAATACATGTGTGTGAACAATCACAGCACAATTGGGCCCCTAGTTTAAATATATAGGCACTGAGGAAAATGACGATAAGTAATCAACCAAGAAATTGAAAGAATTAGAAGATGATTCGAAGTGGAGGGGTGTACATAAGCTACCTCTGAGGACTTAACACTATTATTTAGTAAAAGGTAATAAGAGTGTGATCTAAGAAACTGAAAGTAGAGAACATTGAAGTGTTTATTATTGTTTATGGCTATGGTATTTAATGTAAGTGAAATAACGATGGCAAGAGTGGCCCACCTAGATCAGCCACTGCCAAGATGCTGGTTGCAATGGGGCAGGCTCAGGCTTGGCTCCACACCTTGTGGAGCCAGCAGGAGCCAGGACCAGATAGGAGCCCTGCCTTCCTGGGCACAGCTGTAGCCACCCATGTTATGGCTGTGGACCCAGGCCTCCCTGTGTTCCTGGGGGCCAGGAGCAGGCAGGAGATCTGCCTTCCCAGGCACAGCTGCAGCCATCCAGGCTGCAGCTGCAGACACAGGAATCTCTGCACTCTCGGGGGTCCCGGTAGGCCCCACCTTCCTGCACAGGCTTGGAAGTGCCTGTTCACACTACCTGGCCTCTTTCAGCTTGCAGTGCCCTCTCTGCTCTTGGAACAAGGTTGGGGCTGAGCCCAGGCTGCACATGGTCAAGCAGTACTGACACACTAGGCCCCTGCCATCTCAGCTCCCTCCAGACTTTGGGTTTCAATGAGCACAGGAGGGAGGATGAGGGGAACCTGAAGGCAGCTCAGCACTGGCCTACAGGTGCCCCTTGGCATGAACAGCCTGGGCAGCATGAATGGCAGCAGGAGGCAGACAGGCTCCTGGATGGACTGGGGTGGGACCCTGGTGAAGTTCAACCTTCAAGCTGGGGAGGGCCTGAAGCCTTTGGCCTGGGCTGTCAGTCCCACAGATCATAATGGGAGCTTTGGTTCTTTTTTCAGGCCCACCCATGGCTGCTCATAGACCAATCAGTGCTCACCTCCTATACTCTGAGGCTCATAAAAGCCCCGGATTCAGCTAGGCTTGAGACGATGGGATATCCAGCTGTGGAGAGGAGCTACCCACTCCAGGATCTCCTCTCTGCTGAGAGCTGAATGCTCAATGGGATGACCTGCCTATGGAGAGAAGCTACCCAATCCAGAGCCTCCTCTCTGCTGAGAGCTGAACACTTGTCAGGACACCCTGCCTGCACAGAGGAGCTACCCAATGTGGGTCTCCTCTGAATTGTTCTATCACTCAATAAAGCTCCTCTTTGCCTTGTTTACCTCCACTTGCCCATGTACCTCATTCTTCTTGGATGCAAGACAAGAACTCAGGACCCACTAAATGCTGGGGCTAAAAGAGCTGCAACACAAACAGGGCTGAAACACACTCCTTGCTCATCACATTGCAGGCAACTAGAAGGAGAGAAAAAAGGAGAGAAGACCTGTGGCTCTTCAGGGAACCCAGACCTAGGAGTTTCCCAAGCCAGTGCTGTGACACCCTCTTTGGGGCTCTGTGGTTCCTGGTATCTCCAAGCTTCCAGGCACCACTGCCTTCCCTAGTGCCAGCCGTGGAAGATGCTTGTGGTATGTATAGTCCAGCTGCAGCCTTGCAGGGAGCCAACACCCAAGTCGGTGCCAGGAGCTGCCCACCCTACCACAACTGGTGTGCCTGGCTGTACACAGTGGCCAAACCCTATGCTCGCTCACACACTCCTCGGCCCTCCAGGCCTGGCTCACCCTTGGCAGGCATGGGACCCAGGCTGGTAGTGGCAGCCTGCCAGGACAAGTGAGCAGAATGAGCCCAGCAAACCTGAGTGAAACTCAGGCAAAGGCACCACTGGCCACAGAGGTTTCTGGCTGGCACAGCAACATTCCAAGGATCCTGTGACAATAATATAATTATTTTGGTAGCAAAGCTGGTAAGTTCTTTCTCATGCAAAGAAAAATCCTGCAATTATTGTTATCTTGATTTTTCCCATATATGTTTTGGACAAAAAAAAATCAAACAAAAGTTTACCTTACTTTATTTTGCTTTGCTTTAGTATGCTTCACACACATTGTGTTTTTTACACATCGCAGGTTTGTGAAAACCCTATCAAGCAAATCTATGGGCAGGATTTTTGCAATAGCATGTGCTTATTTCAAGAATCATTGCAACATTTTGGTTATTCTTGCAATGTTACAAACTTTTTCATTATCATTATATTTTTGTTATATAATATTGTATCTGTGATTGGTAATCTTTGATGTTACTTTTGTAATTGTCTAAGGGTGCCACAAACCGCACCCAATAAGATGGCTAACTTAATTGATAAATGTGTGTATTCTGACTGTTCCATCAACCCACTTTTCCTCATTTTTCTCTCTCTTCTTGGGCCTCCCTATTTCCTGAGACACAAAAATATTGAAAATCAGCCAGTTTATAATGCTACAATTGTTTTTAAGTGAAAGGAATAATCGTACTTCTCTCACTTTAAATAAAAAGCTAGAAATTATTAAGTTCAATGAAGAAGGCATGGTGAAAGCAAAAATAGGCTGAAGAAAGGGGGGAACAATGATTGGGAGTTGAAAATAACAAAAAGTTTCAGTGAGAGAGGGGGGGTCTGTGTTACTTACAAAGAAATTTATAGTGTGTTACATGAAAAAGGTTGACTAAATAGCTTAGTGGTTAATATAGAGGTATGAAGTTTTTTTTTTCTCCCAATAGATAACATAAGTTTTTTCACCTGCTTCTAATGCAATCTATTTAGTAACTGTTATTAAACTGTGTACCCATTCGTATACAGGGGTACTCCCTTTTGCTTGGTGTTGCTTTTTGTTGTTTGTTACTTGCTGCCATCTGTAGTCCAAAAAGATCAAATGGAAAATTTCAGAAATAAACAAGTCACAAGTTAAAAAATAATAATAATCAAAAAGAAGATTGGAAAGCTAAGTAAGCAAACTGTAACTACTTGGTTGTTTTGGGAGGTTTATTGAAATTAAATAAAATAAGCAATTGTAATAATAGTTTTTTCAAATAATGAATTATATTTAATTCATTATTTACCTTCAATCACTAATATAATGGTATTTATCAACAAGGCCAATATGTTTTTTCAAGTGGCAATACAATGTTGATCTCATTGGATTGACTGCTCATCCATCTACCCCAGTATGGAGGCTTTGTAAAATGACTATTATTTCATATTCCCAATGAATTAAAACATGTGCTAAAACACGATCTTTTAAAATCTGTTAGTTTTGGAAATTATGCATGGTATGGACTTACAAACAAGTGTGAATCAAGATGTCATTATGACCAAATCACATTTTATATAAAATAATGTGTAACAATGTCAATTATGTAACAATTCAAATAAGTTGTTCTGGTATTTTTAACTGCCACTTGCCAAGAAATTTTGAGTGAAAGCTCTTACAGCACATCAATCTTATTATTCAATATTGATCAAGCCAATATTGCTGCCTCAAAGGAGAAATTCGTAATGGGCCATTATAGGACCCCAATAAATATTAGCTTTAAATATTGAGTAGCTTTTAATTCTGAAGTCAAATATAATTTTTAAAAAATACATATTCTAAATAAAAACTCTAGTGAAAAATAGGGCCTTTGTAGATAATACTGACAAATGTGACATAGCCAAATGGTAAGATGACATGGGAGAGTGTATAAAAGTAGATATGAAATGTAAGATTAAAATTGATTTGGTTTGGACTTGTGTCCCCACACAAATCTCATGTCTAATTGGAGAAGGGGCCTGGTGGAAAGCGATTGAATCATGGGGTGGATTTCCTCCTTTCTGTTCTTGTAATAGTAAGTTCTCACGAAATCTGATCATTTAAAAATGTGTGGCACCTCTCCGCTATCTCCCTCCTCCTCCACCACGGTAGGATATACTTGCTTCACCTTAACCTTGTGCCATGATTGTTAGTTTCCTGAGGCCTCCTAGCTATGCTTCCTGTACAGCCTGTGGAACTGTGAGTCAATTAAACCTCTTTTCTTCATAAATTACCCAGTCTCAGTCAGTTCTTTATAGCAGTGTGAGAATGGACTAAAACAGAAATTACATGCTAGTTTATGTACTTTTAATATTTATTTTTTGTCTGTTAAATTATTTGACAATTAGAAGCAGGAAAATAAAATAAATATTCGGACCTCTAAAAGAATTCTGAAAAGTGAACTGAAGGATTAGGAAAGAACAGCCAAAAACATCATGCAGTCATTTGATAAAACAAAATTTCTTGCTACTCACAATTTTTGTTTCACTTATCTCAAATTGGCAGTGTGATATACATATATATGTGTGAGTGTATATATATATACACACACACATAGATACGTTACTATTTAGAGGGTTTTAGAAATTCTGAAGCTATTTGTGTGTATTGTAAGACTAGGCTAATAGAAAAAAAATATGTATTTATAGTGTGGGATTCCAGAATTTTTTTGTGTTGAAAAAATGTTCCATGAGGAAAAGCAAGGAAGAACCCTACTGCCTTGCAGTAGGATTAGAACAATTTATATAAATTTATGATTTAAAAGATTTTAAAAGTTGAAGCATGTGAAATTGCCATTGTTCCTGTTCTGTCTGCTGAAATAACCTAGAAACAATGATATTCCATTAGGGATGAACAGCTATAGTACCCAGGTCTTAATTTCTAGGTAATATTTCTCATGAAAAGAAACAGGGGAACTTTTGTGAAATAGATGACTTCAAAGTTGGGATAGAAAAAATATGAGATAAGCCAGTCATTTGTTCTGCAGGAAGTAAGAAATACATACATATAAGTTATATATATACGTGTGTGTGTGTGTGTGTGTGTGTATGTGTGTGTGCACACACGCACGTCCATGTAATTTATCTTCCTCCAAGATTAAACTTCTTATGCACTCAGCAGTCTAAGAACTGACTGGTAGGTATTTCTCTATCTATTGATCACAATTATCTAGATAACACCACCTGGAGATTACAGCCTTCAAATGACATAAGATTTTGTTTTCTTTCTTTACCTGCTCTATTTAAGATATTTGACCTGCTGGGATATCACAAGAACAAAATTTGCATCCTTAAGCACAGATAATCTAGTATGTATAGGTAAATGCTGTATAAATAAGATCCCGGAATTTCAAATCGGAACATTCTGAAGGGCTTCCCAGAACAATTGAAGAAAGAGACTGCACTAAGCTAAATTATCCTGCCTTTCCTTTCATAGGCCATAAATATTCTTTTTCTCCTATCACATGCATTTAGGGGTTTACATACTAGAAGTTAATATGTTCTGTTGGGAGGAGAAATAATTGGAAGGAAATATGAGAAGTTTTGTATTGTTATATTGCTTTTAAATCTGTGATATTCAATACTGTTCCCTAAGCTTAACTAGACATTATTTTTCTTTTATGCCCATTTACTTAGGTTATGACGTGACAAATCTAAAATTTGACAAATCAAATAATTTTATTTAACCTTTATTATCCCAAAACCCAATGGGCCAATGGTATTGAGACATGGATGCTGGGACTAGAATATTTTATTCCATCTTAGTTAAATCTTTAAAAAAGGAAAGAAGAAAAGCAATGATCTCAAGTTAAAATAAGTGGAGGTAACAGCTGGGAAATGTGGAGAAGTAAATCAGTCCTCCTTAGTGCATGACCAGAATACTAGAAACCTGTCCTAACATGAGTCTCTGTGAATACCATGAGGTATAAACTACAGGTAGAAATTAACTACACAGGGATACAGTTTAGATAAATCATGTTATAATGATCCTCACATGGAGTAAATTACTTCCTTTTTGCAGCCTGTATCTCATCCCTTCAAACACAAGAGGAGTGCTTTCTAAGACCACTAGCTATTAATATGACACTCTCGGATTTTAAAAATAATTTGTTACTAGGCTCTAGCTATTCTAAATAGAAGGATACTTTTTTAAATAAAACATTTTATTGTACCATGGAAAGATATATCCAAACAACTGAAATTGAAAGATACAGTTTGAGAATATCAGGAGTACACCTGTGTTAATAAAACCTCTCCTAGCATAAAATCTATTTTATTATTCTGAAATATCCTTACCAAATATTCAGCCATTTGTGTACCTAAATAATTATGATAGCAGGCCTTCAGGGCAAGACACAGTTTAAATTGCTTTCAGTTTATTAAGGCCAATAAATGAACATAGAAGGCAAGAAATTAATCATAATTAGGCAATTAGCAGTTGAGACAAACAGTATAATTTACCTCAAATTATCAGATGAAGGAGAAAGAGTGAGAAAGGGAAAAAAATGATGTAGGACTAATTACTTATGATCCGGATGACTTTTCTTACAGTACATTCTTGTAATAGGATATAACTGCAATACATAATAGAGACCAAACTTTGACAGTGACCTAAAAAGTAATTTATTTTACTTACCTGAAATTTATTTACTCCAATGTAGTAGCCTAAATTTAACCTGTAATAGCCTTTTTAAGGTTTGTCAGCAAGCTCTGTTCCAAAATGTAATATAATACTTTGGCTCCTTCTGTCTTGTTGCTTCATCGTTTTAGTGTGATGTCCACAGATGGATTTTGCAAAATGCAGCTATACTGATCATTTTCTAGGCACCCGAATTTAAAAAAGGGAAAAAAGGTGCTCTGTTTCCTTGATGGAAATGGCATAAAAGTTGTATATATCACTGTTCTTCACATATAAGGCTGCCAGATTTAGCAAATAAAAATACTGGATGCTCAGTTAAATTTGAACTTCATATAAACAAATATTTTAGCATAAATATATATTATGCAATAGTGGAACATAATTATATTTAAAGTATTGGGAAATACACTAAATGTATGTGTGTGTGAATATATATATACACATACATATATATACACACACACAAATATATACATATATATATTCATGTAAGTTTGATTGTTATCTGAAATGTCTGTGTTTGCCTTGGCTATGCTACTCACATCTTATCAAGACTACAATTTAATCAAAAAACATCTATCATCAAAGAAAACAAAGAAATATAAACTACTCCAGATCATCTTGCAGCTAGCTAAAAATCTGGGGTTCTCTGATTATAGACAGCAGGAAAAATAGATATTGAAAACACAAATACAGTCTCTACAAGTGGTATCTTCTGGGACTGATATAGCCACTAATGAATTCAGTGTCTCTAACAGAAGTCAAGGAGTTAGTAAAAAATGAAATAATTCATAAAACCAAAAAGAGTAATTTCTGTGATTGCCTCATCTGTCAAAGTTGAATCAAGAACTGAAGTCTACTTTAAGATTTGACCTCAGAATTCTTAGTCATCAGAGGACCAAACCATCAAATAAATCAATCTTGTGGCATAACCACAAGAAAAAAATCCCTTTTAGGCAAAAGAGAATGCATTTGTTCTATTTTTAATAATATCAGCCTCAAGTACATCACAAGCATTTGTTTACCTTTGTTATGTTTTTCATGTTTATTGAAATGCATGTAGGATTGATATGAAGGCACATTTACAAACTTTAATAAAGAATTACATTTTGTAACCATAGCTTTGAATATTAATGAATTTTTATGTTTATTATAAATCGAAGCTGGGTGCAGTGCATTGTGGCTGCAATCCCAGCACTTTGGGAGGCTGAGGCCAGCAGATCACTTGAGCCCAGGAGTCTGCGATCAGTCTGGGCAATATTGCAAGACCTTGACTCTACATAAAATAAAAAATTAGCTGCGCATGGTGGCATGCCCCTGTACACCCTCTCAGCTACTTGGGAGGATTACCTGAGCTTGGGAGGTCGAGGTTGCAGTGAGCTGTGAGCATGCCAATGCACTGTGGCCTGGGCAACAGGTTGAGACCCTGTATCAAAAAAATTGACAATTTGTAATTACATCAATTTTTATAGTACAAAGTGTTGTTATGGTTTATGAATACAATATAGAATAATTAAATAAAGTTAATTAATGTATCCATCGCCTCAAATGTTTTCTTTTTGTAAGAATACTTACAATTCCTTCCTTAGCAATTTTGCAATGTACAATATACTATTACCAACTTTATTCACCATATTCTGAAAATCATCTCATTTTAAAATGTATTCCTCCCGAGATTTTGTACACTGTGGTCCTTACATCCCCATTACCACCAGCTCTCAATCTCTGTAACCCACATTCTATTCTTCACTTCTATGAGTTTGATTGTTTTGGATTCCACCTGTAATGAAAACATAAGGTATTTGTCTTTCTTTGCCTGGCTTGTTTCACTTAGCACAATACTCTAAAATTTCATATACGGGGTTGCAAATGACAGAATTTATTCTCTTTTAAGGCTGCCTAGTATTCCATTAAGTACCTTTACCACCTTTTCTTTAAGTGTTCATCAGTTGATGGATACATAAGTTGACTCCATAACGTGACTATTGTGAATAGTGGTGCAATGAACATGGAAGTGCACACATCTCTTTCACAAATTGACTTTGTTTTAGGTAAATATTTAGAAGTAGGATTGCTGGATATGATAATTCTATTTTTAGTGTTTCAGAAATCTCTGTACATTTTTCTATAATGACTGTATTAGTTTACATTTCCAACAACAGTGTTCAGGGTTTCCTTTTATCCACATTCTAGCTAACAATTTTTATATTTTGTCTTTTGGATAACAATAATTCTGACAGGTGTAAGAGAATATCTTATTGTGGTTTTAATATGCACTTCCATAAGGATTAATAATGTTGAGCATTTTTTTACATATATGTTGGTCATTTGTATGTCATCTTTTGACAGCTGTCTATTCTGGTCTTTTTTCCATTTTTCAATTGCTTTTACTTGTTTGTTTCTTTGGTTTAGTTTTGTTATTGAGTTGCGTAAACTACTTATATATTTTGGATATTAATTCCCTATCAGATGTATGGCTTGCAAATATTTTCTCCCAGTCTGTAGGTTGTTAGTTCACACTGTTAACTATTTCATTTGCTGTTCAGAAGATTTTTTAGTCTGGTATAATCCCATTTACCTATTTTTGCTTTTGTTGCCTGTGCTTTCAGGGTCAAATCCAGAAAAAATCATTGCCCAGGCCATTGTCACATAGCTTTTCCCCTTTTTCTGCTTTCATACGTTTCATGTTATTTTTTTATTTTATTTTTATTTATTTATTTATTTATTTATTTTTGAGACAGAGTCTCACTTTCGCCCAGGCTGGAGTGCAGTGGCGTGATCTCGGCTCACTGCAGGCTCTGCCCCCCGGGGTTCACACCATTCTCCTGCCTCAGCCTCCCGAGTAGCTGGGACTACAGTCGCCTGGCACGATGCCCAGCTAAATTTTTTGTATTTTTAGTAGAGACGGGGTTTCACTGTGTTAGCCAGGATGCTCTCGATCTCCTGACCTCGTGATCCACCCGCCTCGGCCTCTCAAAGTGCTGGGATTACAGGCGTGAGCCACCACGCCAGGCCTGTTTCATGTTATTAACCAGTAGTCTTTTATTCAGCTTAAAGAACTCCCTTTTGCAGTTCCTCTGAAGCAGGTCTAGTGACTGTGTTAGCTTTCATTTATCTGGGAAAGTTTTTATTTCTCCTTCATTTCTGAAAGACAGCATTTATTGCTGGGTAAAGTATTTTCTGTTGACAGTAGTTTTCCTTCAGCACATTGAATATATCATCCTACTATCTCTTAGCCTGCAGGGTTTCTACCAAGAAATCTGCTGATAGTCATTACAGTACACCTTTGTATGTGATGTGTTTCCTATCTCTTGCCACTCTTAAATTTTGTTTGTTTTTAATAGTTTGATTCCTGTGTGTCTTGGTAAATTTCTCTTTTGGTTCAATTTCACTGGAGACCTCTGCACTCTCTATGCCTGCATACTGTTATCTATCTCTAGGTTAGGATGGTTTTTAGTCATCATTTCTTTAATATGTTTTCTGGCTTTTTCTCTTTATTCACCTTCTAAAACATCTATTATATAATGAGTCAGTCTCCTGATAGCCTATAATTTCCAAAGGCTTTCTTCATTCTTTTTCTTTTCTGCTCTTTTTTTGTCCTTTTGCTCTTTTGACTGGCTAATTTCAAATGTTCTGTCTTCCAGATTCCTGATTTTTTTGACTGCTTGATCAGGTCTGCTGTTGAAGTGTTCTACTGACTTTTTCATTTTGGTCATTATATTCCTCATCTTTAGGATTTCCATTGGTTATTTTTATTGTTTCTATTGCTTTGTGAAATTTCTAGGTTTGTCATTTATTGTTTTTTAAAATTCTTTTAATTTTCTATTTATATATTTTTGTAGTTCACTAAACTTCTTTAAGGAAATTATTGCAATTTTTCAGTCATTTCATAGATCTCCATTTCATAAGGTCCATTATTGGAAATTTGTTTCTTTTGGAGGTGTTATGATTCCTTGATTCTTCATAATCCTTTTATCCTTGCATATTTGTCTGCACATTTGAGGAGACAGCCTTATCTTCTGGCTGTTACAGGTGTTTATTTTTGGCAGGGATACACCATGATTTGGACCAACCTGGGATTCTCAAGGGGTCAGATAGTGACAATCTTGAAACATCAAAGCTTGTGGGTTCTCTAGTTGGCTAAGTCACTGATTGGTTCTGATGTCAGGTAGAGCTGCTGGCTGGTCTCCATTCCACTGAGTCCACTGGTTAGGTTTTACTATCAGATGAAACTACTGGCTGGGTAGTGAAAAGTTGCTTGTTAGACCACTTACAGAATGTATTACCCAGCCAGGCAATTCCACTACCTGGGATCTACAGTTGTACAGAACTGTAGACTGAAATTCAAGTTTAGGTGGAGTTTCTGCTCAGAATAGGCAGGACTAGAGTCCAAGCTCTTTAAAAATGCAAAATTGAGAATTGCCTTCTTATCGGGGGAAATTCAGCCAGCTATCGGGCAAAATTCACCCCCGATATGTCACGTAGGTTCTTTTCTATTTTCCCTGTGTCAGCCGGTCTGAGAAATAAAGGGACAGAGTACAAAAGAGAGAAATTTTAAAGCTGGGTGTCCAGGGGAGACCTCACATGTTGGCAGGTTCCGTGATGCCTCACAAGCCGCAAAACCAGCAAGTTTTTATTAGTGATTTCCAAAAGGGGAGGGAGTATACAAATAGGGTGAGGGTCACAAAGATCACGTGCTTCACAAGGTAATAGAATATCACAAGGCAATTGGAGGCAGGGCGAGATCACAGGACCACAGGACCCGGGCGAAATTAAAATTGCTAATGAAGTTTCAGGCATGCATTGTCATTGATAACATCTTATCAGGAGACAGGGTTTGAGAGCAGACAACCGGTCTGACCGAAATTTATTAGGTGGGAATTTCCTCATCCTAATAAGCCTGGGAGTGCTACGGGAGACTGGGGCTTATTTCATCCCTACAGCTTCGACCATAAAGACAGCCGCCCCCAAAGCGGCCATTGTAGAGGTCTACGCTCAGGGACGCATCCTCTTTTTCAGGGATGTTCCTTGCTGAGAAAAAGAATTCAGCGATATTTCTCCTATTTGCTTTTGAAAGAAGAGAAATATGGCTCTCTTCCACCCGGCTCACCGGCAGTCAGAGTTTAAGGTTATCTCTCTTGTTCCCTGAACATTGCTGTTATCCTGTTCTTTTTTCAAGGTGCCCAGATTTCATATTGTTCAAAAACACATGCTCTACAAACAATGTGTGCAGTTAATGCAATCATCACAGGATCCTGAGGTGACATACATCCTCCTCAGTTTACGAAGATGATGGGATTAAGAGATTAAAGACAGGCATAGGAAACCACAAGGGTATTGATTGAGGAAGTGATAAGTGTCCATGAAATCTTCACAATTTACATTCAGAGATCGCAGTAAAGACAGGAGTAAGAAATTATAAAATTTGGGGAACTAATAAATGTCCATGAAATCTTCACAATCCACGTTCTTCTGCCATGGCTTCAGCCGGTCCCTCCGTTCGGGGTCCCTGACTTCCTGCAATACCTTCCTGTCAAGGTGAAGCCATGGGGTGGGCTCTTGGTTGAATCAAGTAGCTTTTTGACCTCCTGGGTCAAGCAGATCTATACCTTATGTTTTTCTAAAATGCACACAGGTGGGAGTCTCCCTGCTTAGGTGGGGTTGTAGAACAGGCTTTTTGACTGACTGGAGCTACTGCTTGACTTCCTGAATCAAGTATTTCTAGCCCCTACACTTCTTCAAAATGGGTGGAGGCAGGCATTTCTACTTGGGCAAAGTCATTTGGGATGTGCTTTGAGGGTGGGCATGGGGACCATCCATCTAGTGACTCAAGCAACGTTGCACGTCCTGCCATGCTTCTGGAGGTGACTAGCTCTACTTTGACGGTGAGCTATGATGTTGCCTAATATCTCTGAAAAACTGCCACTGGCAGAAATGCATAGGCACCATTAAGATCTGTGCATGGTCACTATTACCTCTGCCTCACTTCTTTGTTTCTACCTAATCCCAACTGGTCTAGCCATGCCGTTAACACCAGTGCTCCTAGTGAGGTGAGAGCAGATTGGGAACCCTGGAAAGCATCTCAGAATAGTAGGGAAGTTGAGTTACTGTTTCCAGTTTGCTTTTTTCCCCCTGTAGAAACTGTGAATTCTGGAAAATTCTTTCTATCTGGCATTACGCTAACTTGGGGGAAGGGAAGGGGCAGTGCAACGGGACTAAAACCAGTCTTTTTATCCTTCTAATTTCAATTTTTATTCAGTTCTGTGGATCATATGGGTGGCTCAGGTGTGTTTCCAAGTATTGAAATTTTCAGAAAGATATTCTGGTCTGTAGATAGTTGCTAGTTGAACTTTTCTTTATTTCTTTTCTTTCTTTCTCTCTTTCTTTCTTTCTCTCTCTCTCTCCCCCTCTCTCTCTGTTTCTCTCCTTCTTTCTTTGTCTCACCCTGTCACCAGGCTAGGGGGCAGTGATGTGATCTCAGCTCACTGCAACATCCATCTCCAGGTTTCAAGCAATTCTTTTGCCTCAGCTTCCCGAGTAGTTGGAATCACATGTGTGTGCCACCACAGCCAACTAATGTTTGTATTTTTGGTAGACGTGGGTTTCACCATGTTGGCCAGGCTGGTCTTGAACTCCTGATCTCATATGATCCACTCACCTTGGCTTCCCAAAGTGCTGGAATTACAGGCATGAGCCACTGCACCTGGCCTGAACTTTCTTTGAAGAGGAGTGGAGCCTGAAACATCCTTTTGTGCCATCTTGCTGACATCACCAAACCAAATTTTTTACATTAGTATTTATGTGTCTCATAAAACAAACTACTTCCTAACTTCTATAGAGACAGAGAAATTTTTAAAGCCATAAGGGAAATGTAACATAAATCGAGCATTTACATTCACATTATTTTCTTATTATAATGGCTAAATTCTTAAAACAATATTTAATTTATAAAGAAATTTACAAGTAAAAAAGTATTTATTCTTTGCTGAAGATTAACTGAGGTAATAAAATTTCTCTATATATGTATACATAAGTTATTTTACTTAACCCAATGTTGTTGAAAAAGATACCAATATTGAAAATGAGGCTGAAATAGTTTCCATTTCAAGCTCATTATTATAAATTCTTCATTCTCTGTATTCACATATTATCTTTTCTAGAATTATGTGCAGAATATGAGCTTACACATTGGCCTCAAATATTTTTCTGCAAGCATAGTTTTTAAATCAAATATCAATAAAATAACAAATTTTATTATATTTTGTAATTCCGGAAAATTTCTAACCTCAGGGAAGTATTTTATAACCAAAGAAGAATTTTAGTCAATGAAAAAATGAAAGGGGAGATCACAGAAACATTACCTATAGTATATAATGAATACCCTGAATAGGTAAATACAGCTCAACTCATATTTGCAGACTACAACTATTGAGCACAGATGTTAAAAGTTAGATGATCATTACTTTTGCCGTATTCTATTCATTAGAAGCAAGTCACTAGGTCAAAGCCCAAGCTAAAGGGAGGAGAGGGAAGGGAGATTACAAAGGAGTAGTAAACTTCTGAGAGAGGCATAGGTTTATTATCTGGATTATATTAATGATTCAGACATGTTAAGGTTAAGACTTTTCCAATTTTTTATCCATCACCTCAAGCATTTATCCTTTGTGTTGCAAACAATGCAATTACACAGTTATTTTTAAATGTACAATTAAATTATTTTGACTATTGTCACCCTGTTGTGCTAGCCAACACTAGATCTTATTCATTCACATTTTTCCCATTTTATACTGTAATTATGTGCCAATTGTGTGCCAATTAAACTTCAATAAAGCTGTTTAATTAGACAGAGAGAGAGAGAGAGATAGAGAGAGAGAGAAAACAGTTTACTTTTCATTAACTGCATCTTAGATTTCACTTTGTTCAACATCCACATTTCTGGAATATTTCCTAATGAGTTCTATGTTAGCTTTTTTTCCCCTCCTTTGGCTCTCTTTTTCCTTTGCATTTTCAGATACATTTTGTTTCTGTAACAAGCTGTCACTTGGCCCATGTTTAAGTTGTTATATTTAAAGTTTCTGTCTCTAATTATATGTAACTGCGGAAAACTTGACACATTTCTAAATGCATAGAAAAGATAAAGGATAGACTATTAATGAGGTGGATATTACTATGATGTAATGTTAACTACAAAGGAAACGGATTCTGGAAGCAAAACTTATTAAGCATTGCATGATTCAAGTGTTTAAGACATTTAAACTTTTTAGTAAACATTTTCCCCCAAAATTTAGTCAAATGTCACCAGACTTTCATTTTACATAACTCTTCAAATGTTATAATGTTGTTCTTACAAATGCTTTACCAACACAGTTAAGCCACAACATCTATTTGAAATATCCAGGTAATATAATCTAATTTATTTCTGAAAAGTAGAGAGGTATAAAGCTTATGTGATTTATCTGAAAATTACACATCATTATTAGAAATAACACTATATTGCTATTATTCAATTATTCACATATTTTGTGAATTATCATTTATATACTAATAGGCATTTTAGTATGATCAATAACAAAGAATAAGAAAAAAGTATTCCCCTTCTTTATAACCTTTTTGGTAAATGTCAGTCCATTTATAAATAAATTATATTTTAGACACTGGATATAAAACAATGAAAAAAGAAACAAGGTCTATCTATACTTACATGGTGGGCATATTTTATAGATATATATTCTATAGTTTTCAAAATGTTTCATATTACCATTCATTTAACTTTTAAATGCCCATGTAAGTCTATTATTTTAGACTTGACAATGAGAAAGAAAAAGAAAAGAACAAGTCAAATAACATTCATGGTTATTATCAAATAAAAAAAGGAAAATAGTGAAGTCTATTTCAATATAAATGCTTTGTAACAAAAAGAAAAATGTTAAAATAATATTATTATAAAATTATTCAGAAAGGCAAAAATAAAATAATATTAATAAGAATTAGAGAAGCATTGAAATGAGGTGATAAATGAAAATTATAAATAGAAGCAACAAAATATAGTATTTTAAAATATAAACTAGATTATAAGTACTATGAGAAAATATAATAATGCCTTAAAGTTAACACCTTAAATATAAGAAATAAAAAGAATAATTAAAAATAAACACTAAAATAAATGAAGAAATAGATAAAATTAGGACTGAGTACAAAGTGGCAAACATTAATCAGAGACAAAAATAATACACATGAATAACAGGAGTTCCTGAAAAGGAAAACCAAAGAAAGTAAACTGACTAAAGGATGAAAAAACCCTAAAATCTATAATTTAAGAACAGTTTGCTAAAGTTAAAAAAAGTTATAATTGCATTTTGAAAGTCCATACTATGTGTCAAAGGAAGAAAATATAATTACTTGAACAGCTAAAGAAAAAAATGTAGTGTTTATAAGGAGGATAAATTAGTTTATCAGATCTTTTTACAGCCTTGCTTTATCACAAAAGTGGAGTAACATTTAAGATGCTCAAGGAAAAAAGTGTGAGTCGAGTATTTTGTATACAGCAAAACTGAATATCAATATATAATAGGTATAAACAAAATGATATCAGCATAAACAAGCTCAGCAAATACTTCCTCATTTTCCATTTCTACAGAAATTGCAAGGAATAAGCTCCAGACAACCGAAATGATGGGGAAGATATCTACATAAGGACTATGGGTGACAATAAAATTTAGCTTTCTGTAAAAACAACACAGTGTACTAAGAGGTAGACAGTATATAATATAATAGCTATATGTGTTGCCAATACAAGTATAATGTCACTATTCAAAAATGGAAGAAGAAATTAGGGGATCATATGCCAAAATTTTAGTATTTATAATAATTATATTGGTGGAGGCATTAATATGATATTTTATATATTTTCTATTAGCATAATACAAATATATCTGTACTAAATATTATATATTTCTATACAATATATACATTATATATATAAAATATATCATAGCTTTTTCCTCTGAAAAGATTTAAAAGCAATGATCAATCCAGTAGCAATAATGATCCCTAACCCTAAAGTTATATTCTTAAAATAATACCATTTATCACTTTCAGAAACTACAACTTCTCAAAAAAAAAAAAATGACTGTATATTGGAGATAAGAAATATGTGAGATTGACTTGGAATATCTTGTAATACCAGATAGCATAAAACTGCCAAAGACTACAAGAGTCATGGGCTCAGGATTCAACCTAGAGGCTCCTACTGGCATAAGACAGAATGATTTAAGCTTCAAAAAACAAATTATTTATTTCAATGAAACCAATCAATAATGGTTGTATTTATGATTTTGTTATGATAAAACAGAAAATAAATTGTCATTTTTAGAGGATAACAAGAAGTCATTCATTATATGGTAAATAAGCAAAATAATCAAGCATTTATGCTTGTTTTTCTACTTGTACTACACCACTGAATTAGCAAATAGTAGATGAAGATGTGTCCTTTTATAAAGTCAATCCAAACAATAAATGAAAAATAATGATGGAATTAGAGTATCACCACTTTTTCAAACCCCAGAAATGGACAGCTTATAGGCATTAAGCATCAATGACTGCTAAAATCAAAATGAGAGGAAACCAACCATTATGTTTCCTATATATGCTTGCCAGCACCATCCATAGTCTTGCCAAAAGGATCAAATCAGAGTCTGATCTAATCTTTGTATACAGCTGCCAAATTGCAAGAAATCCAGAGTGTAGAAATACATGTAGAATTATACAAATATTATACAATCAGCAAAACCCAGAATTTGGCAAACTTTACAGGTTGAACAAAATCGCCACACTTTTCCAAATATACATTTTAAGAATATGGGAAGGATAAAAGGAAAGCCTATAGATTGAAAGTGATGTAAAGTTATATTAATATTTTTAATGAGCATGACTAAACTCTAATGTCTAAAGAAGCAAATTTATGCGACAAGAAAAATACTAGGAAATGAGCGCTGAAAAGTCCAGATAATTGTTACTTGCTGGAAAATGGAGAAATCTGTGATTCACATGGCTCTTAGGAAAGGACCTCATAAGTGGCTCACAAAGCTCTTTTCCTTGACCTAGTGATAGTTGCCTTATAATATATTTGAATTGTGTGGTTTTATTTTCCTGTGTTTTATTTTTGATTAAATAATTTTAAGTTGTTTGGGTACTGAGTGCTGAAAAAATATTTTTAAAAGCTAGGTAGATTTCCCTGGCTTTCTAATGGTTTCATGAAAAACAAAAACAAAAACAAAACACCTGGGAAAACTTAACAGGATATAAAAGCATTACGGCAGTGTGTCAGTCTGGAGTAGAATTGGTGAGCATATCATATCTGGGAAATATTAACTTGGATAAAGTTCACAGAAAAAGTAACAGAATACATTTGTATGCATAATCTTCAAGTACATGGACACATCGATGTATTTTTATATACAAAGTGAGCCAGAGGAAAATATGTGCCATGAATATGAAGATGCACCTGGAATAAGAACATTCCTTTACATTAGCAGCATCTTCAATGAGGTTTTTTTTTTTTTTTTTTTAAAGGCAACACTTTACAGATATAATTCATGGGAATTATTTCAGAATTGACTTTTATGAACATACTGGAGAGGATGCGGGTGGGATAATCTTGTTCCAAATATGTATACAGTTATGGATCAAAGCTAAGTCTTTCAAATGCAACAATATGGATTCAGGGTTCCCATGGAGATGTTCTCTGATTTTTCTTTTGCATTCCAATAATTAGTTTATATTGAATCTAAACCTTACCAAGATTTACGACTTTTCAAATAAATTATACTCCCAGAAACCTATACCTTCTCATTAGCAAGGTTTTGAATTCTGCTTAATATTAGATTCATGGTATCTGTAATCCATTTATTTTCTATCAAGAATATTTACACTGTTTCCATCGTATTTCCTAGTAGAGCTTTAGTGGTTTTCTAAATTCAGCATGAGCATATGTGCCAAGGAAATGCTTTTTATTCAGAAAATGCCTAAAAAGGCAGACGAACAGACATCTATGAAAAAAATCTAAAAACATCTCACAATTTCACCATATGTTAAGGGCATTAAAGTGAGAAATACAGTAGAGGAAGAAAATGCATTTGATGATACAAAGAACATGTAATGGAAGACTGAGTTTGACTAATACAGTGCCAGGATTTTGAGGTGTCCAAGAAGAATTTGAGATTTTTTTTTTTTTTTTTTTTGAGACAGAGTCTCGCTCTGTCGCCCAGGCTGGAGTGCAGTGGCACGACCTCAGCTCCCTGCAAGCTCCACCTCCCGGGTTCACCCCATTCTCCTGCCTCAGCCTCCCGAGTAGCTGGGACTACAGGAGCCTGCCACCGCGCCCAGCTAATTTTTTGTATTTTTAGTAGAGACGGGGTTTCACCGTGTTAGCCAGGATGGTCTCGATCTCCTGACCTCGTGATCCGCCCGTCTCGGCCTCCCAAAGTGCTGGGATTACAGGCATGAGCCACCGCGCCCGGCCGAGATAATTTATTAAACAGTAAAACTTTTGTTCTGAGAAAATTTCTACATTAGAGATACGTATAGATCAGTATTAAAATCAATAAATACATAGAATATGTTTTCTCTTATTCAGATATCAACATATAACAGAAGAAATATCAATTTGATATCTAAGAAATACCTAATATATTTTTTCTAATTAAGAATAAATGAATAAATAAAAACCAGGTGAAACCTTTAATTTGTATATAAATAAGGAAATTAACACCAGCATCTAAGGTTATATCAATCTGTAGGAGATTAATTCTTTCTCACCAGAATTTGTTTCCATGACGTATTCAAGCCATTTATCAGGCCCAGATACTCCACTTTCCAGTATAAGCCTTCAAAGTACAAAAACATGAACTGTACCATCCCACTTATGTTGCATGGATGTTCTCTTGCTTACTTTTTTATTCAAGTCCCTTCCTAAACTTGTTGATCAGTATTTCCACATATTTACTGATCATAACAATCACGAAAAATAGTTGTTTTATAATACAGCTTTTTATTTCCCGTTATTACCAGATGAGGGAACATGCCATTTTGAATTCTAATAACACACATGATTCTTATTGCAATGCCTTGTACTGAATATTTTTTACATTCAATAAAGTCAATTTCACACTTTAAAAATCAGCCTACATTGGCTGGGCGTGGTGGCTCACGCCTGTAATCCCAGCACTTTGGGTAGCCGAGGTGGGAGGATCACAAGGTCAGGAGATCGAGACCATCCTGGCTAACATGGTGAAACTCCGTCTCTACTAAAAACACAAAAAATTAGCCAGGTGTGTAGTCCCAGCTACTCTGGAGGCTGAGGCAGGAGAATGGCGTGAACCCGGGAGGCAGAGCTTGCAGTGAGCCGAGATCATGCTACTGCACTCCAGCCTGGGCAACAGAGCGAGACTCTTTCTCAAAGAAAAAACAAAAAAAACAAAATCAGCCTACATTGTTTAAATATAGTTTCATTTGTAACTGACAAAATTATAGCATCATAACCTAATGTAAATCAAGTGTAATTATTTTAACTTTGGATAATGTATCATTTCTAATTTTATATTGTAGAATTTAGGTAAGCCAAATAGAAAGGTAATTATTTAATGACATAATATAAAAAGAGATCATCCTTATCAACACTCCCGTGATATCTGTAGGAGACCTAGTAGATGATAAAAATCAAGTGTTCTGACAAGTTTTATCTGGTTGAGCATCGATATTGGAAAACAAGTATGGATTTAGACATAGATTTCAATTTGTCCAGGACTCTTCTGTGCTCCAACTTTCTCTTTGAAGGAAAATTCTGTCTTCTATTTAAGTGCTGGATGCTTCCTTGATTACTAAGGACCATGTTTCAAACAAAACAAATCTGTAATCAGATATCAGCCACTGGCAGGAATTAAAAATTGTTTATTTGTTACTATGTTGAAGTGTTTTGGTTCTTAGAGTCATACTAAGCATTTCTTCTCAAATGTGGAATCATATTTACATCTCAGGCATCCATAGACAGAAGGTAAGACATTAAGAGGCAGAGGGCAGGGATGAGAGATTTTAATTGGCATGATTAAATATATTCTCCTTAAAAATTATAATTAAAACCAATGTCCTATTTTGACTAGTGAAGGCTAAAATCTCTTACAGTATTTTTCTGCAATAACATTTAATATGCAAAATCACGTCCCTGGCTCTTTTATTGCCAATGATGTTTTTGATCTTTCTTGCCTTTAATTTTGTATATTTTCCTGTGACCTACTACTATACCCAGGTTTCTTAGGAATAAACAGTGGAAACACTCTATCCAAATTGCTATTTTTTAAATAACTGCCTACGAAGACAATCCTAAATGTCTGCTTTCAACACTGGTGCCTAAGGGTGAACACGCATATAATTCCTTTTAAGGCATCTCTTCTCTGCATTTCAGCAACCAGGACTACTCCCAAGGAGGATAAGAAGAGCGATCCAGGGCTCTCCTCGACATCACCCAAAATTCACTAGAGTTCCTCTCAAGATTTATGATTCTTATTTAATGATATCAGTCCTGCGATAAATGTAGAAGTCAGATGCCCAGATGAGATGGTGTCTTTAATTCTGTGCACCACAGTTTTCTGTTGTAGCTTTGTTTTCCTCAAATAAACTTGAGACACCAAAGTGATTTTTGAAGTTTGAAAAACTTTTGGCTGGGCGCGGTGGCTCACGCTTGTAATCCCAGCACTTTGGGAGGCCGAGGCAGGCGAATCACGAGGTCAGGAGATCGAGACCACGGTGAAACCCCGTCTCTACTAAAAAATATAAAAAATTAGCCGGGCGTGGTGGCGGGCGCCTGTAGTCCCAGCTACTCGGAGAGGCTGAGGCAGGAGAATGGCGTGAACCCGGGAGGCGGAGCTTGCAGTGAGCCGAGATTGCGCCACTGAACTCCAGCCTGGGCGACAGAGCGAGACTCTGTCAAAAAAAAAAAAAAAAAAAAAAAATTTAATGAATTCCCAAAGAGATTATTTTCCATCAGTTCTAGACTTTGTTGTTCAATGTGTTAGAATTTCTCACCATAGGCTCAGGATTATTTTATTGAGGTCTATTTGAAAATATACAACTTAATGAAATAACATCACTATGTAATATGTTTCTATTTCAAGAATGTCTACTTGACTCATAAAATATAAGTTAAAAGGGCTCTTAAAAATATTAAAGGCTTAGGAATAGATTTTTAGACAAATAAAAAATAAAAATTTAAGGAAAGCCACACTCTTTAAAATGCATCAATCTAGTAGTCTTCATCAGATAAACACAGTTGCCCCATCCCTCGCCGAAAACACACACACACACACACACACACACACACACAGAGTCAGGAGCCCAACATTTTAGTTGGGATCAGCAAATTTGACTATTTCTCACCATCCTGCTTTCTTAGGAGTGTAAACTTGTTTTCTGAGTCAGAGGAAACCAAGAAATTGTCCTTTATTCACTTACACAAATGATGGTATTTTACGCCATCGAAGACTAGAAAATCAATTATGTGTATGTGCATGTGTGTGTGCACATGAATTCCGCGCTTTTTCCCTCAGTCTTTCCACCTGAAATTTGAATCCAGCGATGACCTCGGCCTGTAAGAACAGGCTAAATTAAATTCCTAGCCCACTACTGAATGGGCAGTAAATACACTAGTGGCTTTATGCTTCTCCAGCAGGTTAGAGGACCAACAGCCACTATAAAAAACAGTACGGTGATTCCTCACAAAACCAAAATGAGAACTACCACGTGATCCAGCAACCTTATTGCTGAGTGTACATCCAAAAGAAGGGAAACCAGTGTACCAAAGAGATATCTATATCTCCATGTTTACTGCAGCACTATTCAAAATAGAAAACATGCAATGAAACTAAGTGCTTATCAACAGATGAATGGATAAAGAAAATATGAAACATATACACATGGAGTATTATTTATCCATAAAAGAAAATAAAATGCTGCCATTTTCAGCAACATGGATAGAACTGGAGGACGTTATGTTAAGTGAAATAAAGGCAGAGAAAGACCAATATCACATATTCTCATTTATGTATGATCTCATGGAGCTAATAAATAGAATGGTTATAGAGGCTGAGAAAAGTAGTCGGGAGGAGGGTTGAAAGGGTTTGTTAATGGGAACAAAAATACAGTTAGTAAGAATAAGATGTAGTGTTTGGTAGCACAAGAGGATAACTATAATTAAAAACAATTTATTGTATATTTCAAAATAGCTGGAAGAGAGGATTTGAAATGTTTCCAATACAAATAAATGATAAATGTTTGAAGTGATGGAAATTTGATTACCCGGATTTGATCATTGCACATTGTATGCTCATATCAAAGACATCACACATACCCCATAAATATGTAAAAATATTATGTAATGATAAAAAGTAAAAATAAAAGTGAGTGAATTATTTATCTGATGCTCTCTTCCTTTCTAAATCTTTCAGTACCAATCACTGATAGTAACAGTACCCTATAATAAACAGAGGTGGCTGTGTAAGCATAAATTTGTAATAATTCCTATCGTGACTTGCCTATTTTTAAAATTCCGAGCTCCAAGTATTCCCCACATCATCCCCATCCCCCCAGATAAAACACACACACGCACACACATACACACACACACACACACACACACACAATCATGAGACCAACATGTTAGCTGGTATCTGCAAATTTGACTATTTGTTGTCAACCCACTTCCTTAGGACTGCAATACTTCCCCATTACTCAGGTTTATTAAAGTCTATCATATACAAAAATGTCTGTCTATTTATGCAGACTTCTGCCATATTCTCAATTCTCCCAACAGCAAAGACTTCCACCTGCTGTGTGAGATAGATGGACAACTTTTGCTGGCAAGGTCTAGAACCTGGGCACGGTACTGTTCTCTTTGATACTATGCATGGACCACACAGCCTTTTGCTGCTGGAAAAGAAGGGTTCTGTGTGTTTTCCTCTGGTCATCTGTTTACTCACTGTTGCTGGTACATTAATTCTTCATTTATTTGCTTTCAGAGATCAGTAATGAAAAGTACATGTTATAGGAGGAATCGATTCTGAGAGTAAGAGCAGAGGGATGACTGATGAAGACTCCCGAATGGAAGAAAGCATAAACAAAGGTGCCAGGAACCCTTTGTTTTAGTGACTTCACAGTTTTAGTAATTGGCCGATAAGATTATTCCCCATCAGTTTTGGACTTTGTTGTTCTATGTGTCAGAATTTCTTACCATAGGCACAGTGCTATTTTACTGAGGTCTCATGTAAAAATATACAATTCAATGAAATAGCATCACTAAGAAATATGTTTCTCTTTCAAGGTCTATTTAACTAGTAAAATATCTGTAAAAAATATTTTAAAATACTAAAGGCTTATAAAATAGATTTGTAGACAAATAATAAATATTTAACAAAAGCCACACTGTTTAAAATATATCTTAATATAATATCTTTTTTCTGAGACTTTTATGTCATGTGACCCCAGTTATGACCTTAACAATGACTGCTTTATTTCAATTTTTAAAATACTATGTTTACCCTAAATAAAAGATAGATGATTCTATTAACTCTGGGTTAGATTCACATAAACTAATATATCATTATTAGTAGCAGTCACTTCAAATTAGTAATTTAAGGTGTATACAATTATAAAAATGTAATGCCTACAACACTCATTTCTTAGAATTTCTGGTTCTATCTCCAAGTATGTTTTGTCTCAGCAGATTAACTTTACAGTGTTAATAAAAGACAAAGGAAAGGAAAACAAGAAAGAATACGTGCTTCCTTTTTACAATTTGGGCTCCATATTTTTTCATATTAAAATGTTGTATTGTCATTCAATTAGAATTGAACAAATCCCAAAGTTAAATTTGAGATGGAGTGTATCTGCGTTTTACTAAATTAAATCAGCATAGTAATAAAACCTTATTTCAATCTTAATAAAGTCCTAATTCCATTACTGTCATATGTAGGTTTTAAATTAGGAAATAAGAATGTTTTAAATTAAAAAACCAAAAGATAAATCACTATTATTCAAGATGGTAAATTTGACAATATGGAACAATGTATAGTTTGTCATCTTCCCACTTCAACTTTTGCCCCCATAATATTTCTAATTTATCTAGAGCTGCACCAATGTCCTTGATGCTGGTTTTCAACATTTCTTTAAAGGATGTTCAATATGTACCATCAAAAAGAAAATGTTTCTTTGCACTCTATATTTTAAAGTATCTCCAATTTGTAATTATAAAACTCATTGGGATAGCAATGGATAGTATCATGATTCAATTTTTTCTACTTTTTAGTCTCATAATTTATTTCACTGCAAACTACATTAAAGAGCATTAATAGGAATGTAGGTCTTAATAATGTCTCCATAACTACTTCAAGCTCTGTGGTAGATTGTTACATAGTATGTCTCAAAAATCATGACTTTCTGATTTCAAATGTTTGTGGAGGTCCCTCTTTTATTAATTTTGGACTTCACAATTTGGCTTGCTTTGGTGATGGGAAAACATTCTTCAGAGAGAAACATTTTAAAAAGCACTTGTGCAATAGGGCTTACCCTATTTTGAGGCTAGAAACTTTTCTGCCACTGTGTGATAAAGCCAAGACCGGCCTGCTAAAGGCACAAAGCCCAGCTGCCAGCCAGCACCAACCATAGGACTTGTGGGTGACCCTGTCTTAGACCATCTACCCTCTTTTTTTTAAGAGATGAGGTCTCACTTCTTGCCAAGGCTGGAGTGCAGTGGCATGATCCCAGTTGTCTGCACCCTCAAACTTCTGGGCTTACGCAATCCTCCCACCTCAGCCTCCTCCCAAGTAGTTAGGACTATAGGCACACACCAGCACACCCAGCTTTATTGACCATTAAATGACCACAGCCACATAGATATGTCAGGTCAGACTAGAAGAGTAACTCCATATCCGAGCATAGGCCCACGTGTTGACCCAGAAAAACGAGTAATTAAGATAATTGCTGTTTTCAGTTACTAAGTTTTAAAGAGGTTCATTATACAGTCATCATGCTCGCTTTTGTGGTAAGTGGTATAAACACCCCATAATGCCATCAAAAATTTCTATATTTACTCATTTCATTTTTCTTTCATTTCTCTGTAGAATCTTAGCTCAAAATTTCTCTTCATGCTCTAAAATTTTGCAAAAAGCAAAATATGAAATTATATAACCACATGTTGGTGTGTGTATGCAAAGACCAAATGTATTACATTAAAACCCCTGTCCTCTATCATGCCTTGATTCTGTTTTAATTATCATCATATATTCATTAAATATCCTCCCTTAGATTAGTCATTTAATATATGCAACATTTTTCTTCTAATTTTCTTGTAATAACTTCATCAGCAATCCTAGTTTTAAAAAACTTTGAATATCTGTATTTTTCATTAGAGTGTATGAGCCTTGAGAATAAACTGACCTAATACCTAGAAAATTCCCTGGTACATAGAAATTATTCAAAAAATATTTATTGAGAAACAACAAAAAAATTAACAGTAGTAAAATGTATATTTTATGTTTCTTGCTACTTTTATAGTATATTTGTATGTTTTAAGCCACTATATTATAAAAATGAGAAAGAAAGAAAAAAAGCAAGGAGGAAGCTAGGGAAAGGACCGGCATAATCCAAAAGGCCTGTGTGGTTTTAATAAAATAGCAAGGAAAAGGGAATTTAGGACATCTGCATTCTCCCCTGGTGAGAGAAAAAAAATCAAACAATGTAAGAAATACAAAAAGGGAAGAATTACTATTAAAGTTTGAAGCTAATTATAATTATTGAATAAAATATTACATAGAAAGAAGAAAGCTGGTTTACATTGAAGCCTGAAAATGGTGGTTTAAATACAAAAGATGTGTTTGCTTCCTTTAATTATAAATATATCAAAAGAATAAGCTAAACTAACAGTAATCACATTATTAATTCAAAAATTTAGCTTAACCTTCAAATTTATTACATATATTTACAGAAACCTGCATCATGGTGTCAGCAATGAGCTATTTAAGTGATGAAATGTAATATCTTGTGTACCTACAAAGCATTACATAAATTTATACTAAGAAGGTGTTTATATATATATGTATTTTTTTTTCTATTGCAGCTGTAATAAATGACAGTAAATTTAGTGGCTTAAAACACACAAATGTAGTCTCTTATGATTCTGGAAGTCAGAACTCTTCCTTCTGCAGGCTGTAAAGAGAATTAGTTTCCATGCTCTTTCTACTTCCAGTTGGATACCTGCATTCTTTCGCTCATGGCCACATCCTCCATCTTCGAAGACAGCAGTGTAGCATCTTCCATTCCTGTGTGTGTGTGTGTGTGTGTGTGTGTGTGTGTAGCATCTTCCATTCTGTGTTTGTGTGAGAGTCAGCGAAAATGCGACACAGCAATGATAACCACACAAACACACACACACACACACAGAGAATGGAAGATGCTACAAACACACACACATCAAATAAATCTTAGAGTCTACTACTCGTATATAAAGGGCCTTAAGGAGAAGGCAAATACACAGGAGCAGTGGAGGGAGGGGGTCCATAAACATTTGCACATCTGTCCTACACTTTATGAAAATGTTTAGCTTGGATTAACTTTATTTTAAGGTATATTTTTCATGCATCATTTTATCATGGCCAACTTAGTGCCACTAAAGAACCAGCAGGGTGGTCAGGCACGGTGGCTCATGCCTGTAATCCCAGCACTTCGGGAGGCCGAGGCAGGCGGATTATCAGGTCAGGAGCTCGAGAGTAGCCTGGCCAACATTAGTGAAACCTTGTCTCTACTAAAAATACAAAAAATTAGCTGGGCATGGTGGTGGGTGCCTGTAGTCCCAGCTACTTGGGAGGTTGAGGCAGGAGCATTGCTTGAACCCAGAAGGTGGAGGCTGAAGTGACCCGAGGTTGCGCCACTGCACTCCAGCCTAGGTGACAGAGACTCCATCTCAAAAAAATAAAAGAACCAGCAGGGCACATAAAAAAATATAACTTCTCAGCTTTCCTTATAACCTTTGCCAGATTCTTAGTAATATTACATATTCAGAGGCTATTATTAAAGACCATTTACAAATTGTAACCTAAGGTGGTAAGCAAAAGTGTATTAATCCTTTCATAAAGGTTGTGTTCCGTGTACTCTAAAATTTGTGTTACTTCTTTACTCAGGTCTGGGCAATGTAAGACCAGGAGAGTTGCCTCCAGTCCCGCCTTGTTTAGCCATCACTTCCTGTGCCTCTGCATCAGGGTCCTGCACATGCTGGATGTGGCTGCATGAAGAACTTCTCCCAGAGGTGTATTTGCTCTCATTAATCAATAAGAGATTCCTTAATATTATAAATTCTAGTAAAACTTTATTTTAGGATTTAACTATTTAATAATGGTCTCTTTGGACCTGGTCTTATATTAATGATTGATTTTTGAAATAATTATGATAAAACTAGTTTATGTTTATGATTTTTAATTTTTTTTCAGTTTGCCATTCAACAACAAAACAAAACATTAGGAGTAATTCCTATTGAAAGAAGGTAGGCTTTGCAAGTCAATTAAAATTACAGGAATGAAATGCGCTTCTCTGAAAGTAAAGAAGGAAATCAAGGAGAATGGGATAGTGAGGCTGCTGATCTGAGCAACATTGGGGTTCATGATAAAGAGAATGAGAGGAGGAATAAGAAAGTCACTCTCAAGTCCATCTGAAATCAAACAAATTATTTACCAGTGATTTAAAATTTCAGTGAGTTACTATCTAACTTTGGTATAAAACAATTTCACTCACTGATTCCCTGGAAAAAGCTTCTCTCACAAATGATGTAAACTAAATAGAAGAGAGAAAGACTGAATCCCTATTGAAGTGACTCATTCACTGAAAGCACACAGATTGCTTATACCGGAGATGGTAACATTCATACATAAATGAAGGAAACAAAAACTCAGAATCAGAAATGGCTGTAATTAGAAGACTGCGAAAGGTAGAAAGAACAGTTTAGAGAAATGTTGAATAGGAAAAGGTTGATAAAAGGGGCAAAAACACCTCCTACAGATATATAAGAGAAAGCTTTAAATAATAATAGCACCCATAAATAGCTATAGGTTTAAAACACATGTCTATGAAGAGAAAAACAAAATTGGCACAAGTGATAATACTACCATGCCAGTATATCTGCTGCCTTAAGTTTGTGTCAGGTGAAACATGGAAAGTGAAAGCATGACAAACTATTTTCAATATTGAAATGATTAAGGTTTTTTTTTCCTGACAAACCACTTCATAGTTATTTTTAAATTGTTGATAATATTGCCTTTTTAGTACATCAAATAAGGCAAAGCATTGATGGATATCTCAAAGAAGTGTAAAATAAGAGTACTTAATTTGAATGAATTATAATTTAGTGATAGATATAATTTCAAATTATCTATCTCTTTATCTACCTATTATGATCCAAAAAGGAATGATTTAAATAAAGTTCCGTGAAATCATCTAAACAGTAATTTCATCATGACATTTATCTCAGCATCTACCTTGCAGAGACTACAACATATATGATAGGGAGTGATAGTGACTGTTTGAATAATTGTATTAAAGTGAAATTAAAAACTCCTAAATGGAATCATACTTAAAAACTCTATTTTGTTAAACTGAAATCTGTCTCTTTTAAATTGATGCTTACTGTTTTTAATATCTCTTAGTTAAGTGTCTAAATTAATGCAATTTCCCTCTCTTCAAAATCAAACATGTTCAGCTCTTTTAATTTATGTTACGTATTTTTCCTGTATCTCCTAGATTATGAGCATCATTAAATTAGTTAAGATACCTACCTCTTTCTCATCTTCCTCTTTTCTACTCTTCTTCCTTTCCTGCCTTCTGTCCTTCCTCTTTGTTCCTTCTTGTCTTTCGCCTTCTGATTTCTATTTAATTAATTTTAATTGGCTTTACTTTTTTAAACAGTTTTAGGTTTACAGAAAAAGAAACAAAATCTACATGCCCATCAACCCTAGTTTCTCTTATTTTTAACATCTTTCTGTACTGAGGTATATCTTATATTAATGTGGTACACTTGATGAGCCTATGTTGATTCATTGTTATTAGCTAAAGTTTACATTATGCTTTATACTTTGTGTTGTACGTTCTATAGGGTTTAGCAAATATATAGGAATATATATCCTGCCATTACCCTTCCTCTTTTTTTTCATTCTTTCTCTGTCCTTTCAATCCTCCAACTAATTATTAATAGACTAGGAATTATGACTTTAACAGTATAGATACTGAGTGCAAAAGCGGGTAAGACAAAATATGCAACCAATTATCTCAAATGTTTACGTAGGTGATAATAAACAGAAAACAAACTGAGACGACTCCCTGTTGCAAAGTGAAGGTAATATCTTTGCAAACACAATAAAGGGAAGTAACTTACTATTTTGGAACAAATGAAGAGTTAGTCAAATGTTCACAAACTTGAGAGATAAAGGTGTTTCCTAGAAAATACAAATATTATTTATTATTCCCCAGGAGAGGCATTTGTTCCACAAAGGAAATCTGGTAATTGTACTTTAAGAGGCATGCAATAGTTTGATAATGAAAGATATTAAGTGCTATGGTATAACGTGTAAAAGTTGGCCAAAAGCAATACTGCTTAAGGAAATTTACTGGTGATTTGGGCAAGAGGCATACATATTATGTGGTTATAAATGCCAAAATTCAAAAAGCAAAAAAAAAAAAAAAGATCTTGCTAAATCTTAAGTAAATAAATCCCAAACTAAAACATGGCAACATCAATTTTTGATTACTTAATAAATTTAGACAAAATGTAGATAGAATTTATTTGACATAACTGATTTCCTCCATGCAACTTGAGAATTTTGACACATTGAAAGGAAACATAACATCTGAAATAATCGACACAGAAATATCACTTTCAGCTTTGTTTATTGATAATCTTATAAACATTAGTGATAGCAACAGAATACAAATTCCTAGGCAGACAGGGATGGGTCCCCATTGAAACCCGACCTTCAAGCCAAAGACAGCCTGAAGCCTGAATACCAACCTGCCAGTTCTGGGTTAAGTCTACAACTGGAGTGAGAACTTCTTCAATGCCTTTTAGCCAAATAAATGGTGCTTTATTCCAGGCCTGCCCATGGGCCAATCAGCACACACTCCTCCATTCTGAGCCCATAAAAACCCCAGACTCAGCCTCACTGATGGCTACCCACTTTTGGTCCCCCTCTCACAAAGGGGGCTACTCACTTCACGTCCCTTTTTGTCGAGAGCTTTTCTGCCTCTCAATAAAATTCTTCTTTGCCTAGCTCACTCTCCAGTGTCTGTGTACCTCATTCCTCTTGGTCGCAGGACAAGAACGTGGAACCAGCCAGTCAGTGCAAAAAGAGCTGTAACATGTGTTCCTTCTTACCAAGCTATGAGAGTGAAAAAAACTGCTGGATGCCACACACCCCCATTTGCCGAGCTGTGTGTGGTGGGAACAAACAAAAGCTGTAACACCTACTGGGGGTTCAGACCTCAGGACTCCCCGAGCTAAAGCTGTAACACCTTTGGGGCTCTACAGTTGCTGGCATCTTTGAGTTTTTGGGCCCTGCCACGTACCCCTCATCCAGATGCCAGTGCCCAAGGTGGAAGCCAGTTACAGTGTGCCTGGATCAGCCGCAGGCTGAGCCTAGAGCCACAGCAGGTACAGGATCTGGGCTGGTAGCATAGGCTGATCAAAGCCTGCCAGGCCAAGTGGGTGAAATTAGCCCAGCCAGCCCCAGTGAAGCCTAAGCACAGGTGCCATCAGCTGTGGAGATTTCTGGCTAGTGAAGCAATACCAAAAAAATCCTATGTTATTAGCATTACAAAGACTCATTATTTTATTAAAATTTATAAGAATAATATTTTTATTATTCTTTCAATTAAACTACCATGTCCTACAATACATTACAATTCTGGGGAAATTTCTATTGACTTGCCTTATATTTCTTTGCGAAGAGGTTTTAGTAAAATTAAGTCTCTTGCTTAATATCTCACATTATAAATTCATTTGTCCTCACTCTTTGACCCAATTGGTATACAGCATGCATTCTTCCACATTTCTCCGGGTGGAATGCACTAATCTGTTAAACAGCCACAACAGTTGGAGATACTTTTTCTCTTCTTTTTTTTCTACCACAATAACGTAAGAAAACAAACCTGAATCGATATACCATGTTTTCTATGAAAATATTTTCTAGGAAGGGTTGTTTCAAGCTTGAGGATGAGAGTAGATATTCAAAATCTCAAATCTAGACCCATTTTCTCTAATTAGCCTCTCAATACAAAGTGGACATATACATGTCTATTTACTAGACCCACTCTCTGTCTACTGTGTCTGGGACTAGGGCAAGGAAGAAAGAGTCATTAGTAGTTCAACTCTAAAATACAATATTTTCAGTGTGTTCGTAAAAGATACCTTCCCTTTCCAAAATTGTTCCCTTTTTTAGAATTTTTCATACAGGCTTTAATTATATAGTTCTATTTATCTAACATTTAACATTGACATTCTTTAGATGTATGTAAACACCTATTGATGTAAACATATTCAGCTAATTGTATTCATTTTTCTCCTTGAAACTAGTATAGATGAAATGAAAAATGTGTTGATAAGAAGTAAATGTTAAAATAAGAAACTGAAATTGTACTAAGGATGTGATATGTCTTATGAAATATTCTATGATAGTGATACAGATATGTAATCTTAGATCCAGACAAAGCCCTGATATTTAGAAATAAATCCAATAATGGATAATTTGAATAGCAGTATAGATTGTACTTCATACTTTATACAGATGAGAAGGACAAGAGAAAAAAATGGGAGAGAGGTGGGGAGAGAGAGAGTGGAACTGAGCTGAATCAGATAAAATAGAAACAGATTTCTGTGCAATTGTATAAGGAGATGAAATTTGATGGAATAGTACCAAGGTATATTAGGGTAAAATAGGAAAATTTAAACTCTGAAAAAGACTGGAAAATATACAATTTCTCTAGATGACAAAGAATGATAGTTGTTATTTTAGTATGTGCATATGTGTGGGGTTAGGTTAAAAGATGCTTATCTTCCAAGCTCAAACACAAGACTTAGTTACTAATATGACTTGTACACAAGGATATGAACTTTAAATCACAATTGTAGTCCCAGTTTAACTGGAACTATAGAAAATGCCTCACTGTGTGTGTGTGCACACATGCACATACATGTGAAAATTACCACCCAGAACATATTCTCATTTCAGACATTATCTTGTTCTCCACCCAACAAAAAGTATTTTGCCAGTAAGCAACCTTAGCAACCTGAACTGCTAAGCTCAATTCACTTGAGTTAACTCCAATTTACTTGAAATGATCTAATTATATATTTAAAGAGGACAGTCTTTGAAACCTGGAAAGTTTTAGAATAAAATACAGAGATGATGAGGTAAATCATACACATATTAATGACATTATTTAGGCTAAGTATATTATATACAGATTTTAGGCTTTAGACTTTCAATTGAAAGTTCTTTGGGCGTTTTACTTCCTACAACATTAGAACCTTTAAGACAAGATACAATCTTACAAGTTTATTAAATTTACTATTTTAGTTTAAATAATCATTATTATAGTGCCAAATGTTTGAAATTTTAAGAGAATACAATGTTAAAGAAATAAACTTTGAGAGTTTTTAGCATGAAGTGTTGTTGAATTTTGTCAAAAGCCTTTTCTGCATCTATTGAGATAATCATGTGGTTTTTGTCTTTGGTTCTGTTTATATGCTGGATTACATTTATTGATTTGCATATGTTGAACCAGCCTTGCATCCCAGGGATGAAGCCCACTTGATCATGGTGGATAAGCTTTTTGATGTGCTGCTGGATTCGGTTTGCCAGTATTTTATTGAGGATTTTTGCATCAATGTTCATCAAGGATATTGGTCTAAAATTCTCTTTTTTGGTTGTGTCTCTGCCTGGCTTTGGTATCAGGATGATGCTGGCTTCATAAAATGTGTTAGAGAGGATTCCCTCTTTTTCTATCGATTGGAATAGTTTCAGAAGGAATGGTACCAGTTCCTCCTTGTACCTCTGGTAGAATTCAGCTGTGAATCCATCAGGTCCTGGACTCTTTTTGGTTGGTAAGCTATTGATTATTGCCACAATTTCAGAACCTGTTATTGGTCTATTCAGAGATTCAACTTCTTCCTGATTTAGTCTTGGGAGGGTGTATTTGTTGAGGAATTTATCCATTTCTTCTAGATTTTCTAGTTTATTTGCATAGAGGTGTTTGTAGTATTCTCTGATGGTAGATTGTATTTCTGTGGGATCGGTGGTGATATCCCCTTTTTCATTTTTTATTGCATCTATTTGATTCTTCTCTCTTTTCTTCTTTATTAGTCTTGCTAGCGGTCTATCAATTTTGTTGATCTTCTCAAAAAACCAGCTCCTGGATTCATTAATTTTTTGAAGGGTTTTTTGTGTCTCTATTTCCTTCAGTTCTGCTCTGATTTTAGTTATTTCTAGCCTTCTGCTAGCTTTTGAATGTGTTTGCTCTTGCTTTTCTAGTTCTTTTAATTGTGATGTTAGGGTGTCAATTTTGGATCTTTCCTGTTTTCTCTTGTGGGCATTTAGTGCTATAAATTTCCCTCTACACACTGCTTTGAATGTGTCCCAGAGATTCTGGTAGGTTGTTGATGGGACGTATCTCAAAATAATAAGAGCTATATACGACAAACCCACAGCCAATATCATACTGAATGGGCAAAAACCGGAAGCATTCCCTCTGAAAACTGGCACAAGACAGGGATGCCCTCTCTCACCACTCCTATTCAACATAGTGCTGGAAGTTCTGGCCAGAGCAATCAGGCAGGAGAAGGAAATAAAGGGTATTTAATTAGGAAAAGAGGAAGTCAAACTGTCCCTGTTTGCAGATGACATGATTGTATATCTAGAAAATCCCATTGTCTCAGCCCAAAATCTCCTTAAGCTGATTAGCAACTTCAGCAAAGTCTCAGGATACAAAATCAATGTACAAAAATCACAAGCATTCTTGTACACCAATCACAGACAAACAGAGAGCCAAATCATGAGTGAACTCCCATTCACAATTGCTTCAAAGAGAATAAAATACCTAGGAATCCAACTTACAAGGGATGTGAAGGACCTCTTCAAGGAGAACTACAAACCACTGCTCAATGAAATCAAAGAGGATACAAACAAATGGAAGAACATTCCATGCTCATAGGTTGGAAGAATCAATATCGTGAAAATGGCCATACTGCCCAAAGTAATTTATAGATTCAATGCCATCCCCATCAAGCTACCAATGACTTTCTTCACAGAATTGGAAAAAACTACTTTAAAGTTCATATGGAACCAAAAAAGAGCCCGCATTGCCAAGTCAATCCTAAGCCAAAAGAACAAACCCAGAGGCATCACGCTACCTGACTTCAAACTATACTACAAGGCTACAGTAACCAAAACAGCATGGTACTGGTACCACAACAGAGATATAGATCAATGGAACAGAACAGAGCCCTCAGAAATGATGCCGCATATCTACAACTATTTGATCTTTGACAAACCTGACAAAAACAAGAAATGGGGAAAGGATTCCCTGTTTAATAAATGGTGCTGGGAAAACTGGCTAGCCATATGTAGAAAGCTGAAACTGGATCACTTCCTTACACCTTATACAAAAATTAATTCAAGATGGATTAAAGACTTAAATGTTAGACCTAAAACCATTAAAATCCTACAAGAAAACCTAGGCAATACCATTCGGGCCATAGGCGTGGGCAAGGACTTCATGTCTAAAACACCAAAAGCAATGGCAACAAAAGCCAAAATTGACAAATGGGATCTCATTAAACTAAAGAGCTTCTGCACAGCAAAAGAAACTACCATCAGAGTGAACAGGCAACCTACAGAATGGGAGAACATTTTTGCAACCTACTCATCTGACAAAGGGCTAATATCCAGAATCTACAATGAACTCAAACAAATTTACAAGAAAAAAACAAACAACCCCATCAAAAAGTGGGCAAAGGACATGAACAGACACTTCTCAAAAGAAGACATTTATGCAGCCAGAAAACACATGAAGAAATGCTCATCATCACTGGCCATCAGAGAAATGCAAATCAAAACCACAGTGAGATACCATCTCACACCAGTTAGAATGGCCATCATTAAAAAATCAGGAAACAACAGGTGCTGGAGAGGATGTGGAGAAATAGGAACACTTTGACACTGTTGGTGGGACTGTAAACTAGTTCAACCATTGTGGAAGTCAGTGTGGCGATTCCTCAGGGATCTAGAACTAGAAATACCATTTGACCCAGCCATCCCATTACTGGGTATATACCCAAAGGAGTATAAATCATGCTGCTATAAAGACACATGCACACGTATGTTTATTG